>NC_089211.1:25973805-26084187 GCF_963930695.1 Labrus bergylta
GCTCACACTCAAAGAGCGTCACCGATGACTTTAGGAGTTTAAACTGTGAGTTTACTGACCGCTGAATGAGACATGAGACGACGTAGTTTCTACACAATGACAGAGATGAGCTGAGGTCCACTTCTGGAGGGACGGCGCTCGTGTATCTAAGTGAGGGGGCGTGGCTTTAGAGGGAGCACAGAGGGGAGGGGGCTGTCACTGATTGGACCTTTAACTTCAGTCCAACATCTTCTTTCACCTCTTTAAATTCTAAATGTTAAAATAAAATCCATCACTCCTCTGAGCTGTAATTATGTTTTAATCATCACACTATAAATTACAGTAAAATATGTACACGTTACCGAGGCACAAGAAGTCTGAGATGAAAAACAAAGAAAACAGACGTGAAGTGTTTCAAACTGTTTCATAAAGTGATCACATGTTTGTTCACTTCCAGCTTGAAGGAGGTTTTTTTTTTTTTCATCTGCACATTCTGGCTTTTATTTCCACTCATTCATGAATCTGTGAGGCAGGAAAAAGTAGGTCAACACATATGAAAGCATGCCGTCGCCCTCTGCTGGCCAAACTGCAAAATGCAAGAAAAAAAAGAAGTGTTTTTCCTCATGTAGGCAGACTGGATCTTAAAGGGTCAGTACACAAGCTTTTCTTCTCCACATAATCAGAACTTTTGAGCACCTTTAAGGTCGAGCCTGGAGCGTCCATCTCGTCTTTTACAATCTACATTTTGGATGTTTATCGCTGAAAAGGCGACACCTGGAGGAACTTTTTTTCTGCAATGTTTGACAGGTAATATTGGAGAAAAAGTGGCGTTTACAAACTGCAGATAACCTGAACATCGTTAGCACCTTTAAAGGAAGAATGATCGACATGTTCCACATAAATAAATCATAAAGTCTGTCCTGTGTAAATGTGTCTCTGAGTCCTGACTGTCTACAATGAGGGAGAAGCTCGAGTCCCGCTGGCTGTGTTGTTGTCAGAGCCGTGTTTACATGGACGGGACGGCCGGCTCCTCCCCTTGTGTATAAAAGCTGTTTTAGTCAAGAACTAGAGAGAAGAAGAAGAACATACTCACTGATTATTTGGATGTTAGTAAGAGTTTTTACATCACGCTCATTCTGTGTCAGTTTACATGAAATGTGAAGCTACGAGCTAACTAAAGAGTGCTAACATTAGCATGCTAACACAACAATGTGAAGCTACGAGCTAACTAAAGAGCGCTAACATTAGCATGCTAACATAACAATGTGAAGCTACGAGCTAACTAAAGAGCGCTAACATTAGCATGCCAACACAACAATGCAGGACACAGGTGACTGCAGCTCGAGATAAGGACCATTTTAATTATGGTGCGTTCTTAATCAACAACTCCTTCATGTGAGCGTGAGGGGACGGGGGGGTTGGAGGTGTGTCTCTGGAGGAGGCGTGGCCTAACAGCAGTTTGTTTTGGTTTAATTCTGGAGCTCATGGGCGACATCTACTGGATCAAAAAAAGTTGCACATTCTTCCTTTAAGGTCAACCACACAGCTTCTGTTTCGTCTTTTACAAACCACAACATTTCTATGTGTTTTATTTAAAAGGCGAGCGCTCTAAAGTTATGGATATAACCACAACGGGAAAGTGATGCTTTAATCTGCAGCTCTTCACATTCACAAATTACTCAACATGTCAGTCAGTAAAATAAGGTCGACAGGGGACGTTTTTATGAGTTGCTTTTTAAAGTTCTTTGCAGAGATGTGTTATAAAATGACATCGAAGGCCCCGTGTCCACCTGGTGTTTTTTTTTTTCTGAGCGCCAGCGTCTGAGATCGTTCTCAGGAGAAAGCAGCCGCCTTGAGAAAAATCAAACGCCAGCGTCTTTTTTCTGAGCGCTCCACCCGCTCCATCCGTCAAATTGAAAATCACTCAACTTTTCAGGAAGGCGCTGTTGAAGTCACCGGCGCTCTTTTCCAAACAGTAAGTGGACTCTCCTGTAGTCCACCGACACACGAGACGGCGGAGGTAACGGGCACGCACAATCACGTGAAACTCAAATGAGGTCTCACCCGATCAACGCGGCTCCTTTGAAATCTGAATGAATGAGGTGATGTCCCAGTGTGCGTGATTATTACTCGTCCATATTGTGGCGTGCGGCGTCTATGCTTGGTATTCCTTCAGGATCTGGCCGGCGATCACCAGCCTCTGGATCTCACTCGTGCCCTCGTAGATCTCTGTGATGCGAGCGTCGCGGTAGTGCCTCTCAGCGGGCATGTCTGACACGTAGCCCATCCCACCCAGAACCTGGATCGCCTGATGGAAAAGTGCAAAACACACCAAAAGTTAAAAACGTCCCGTCTCTTTCTGCACGCTTAACCGTCTGCGTGGTCGATTCTTCTTACCTGATGAGAGCAGAATGTGACGGCTTTTGATGCGGCGAGTTTGGCCATGACTGCTTCCTGCAGGAAAACACAAAAGAGGGTTCATGTCTGTTAAACTGGAGGAAAAAAAAGAGTAGAAAACTGTCTTTGGGTATCACATTTTGTGTTGCTTTCCCTTTAATTCTGTGTTTTATTAGTGCTTAGTGCTCATTGGTCCAGGAGCAATCCATCATAGCAGTCTCCAGTTATATTGTGTTTAGCGTTAGCTCCTCCCTCTTTTATAATGGCTTCTCAGTAGAATCGTTCTTTCTGGCCTTTCTCCTGGACCAAGTTAGATGTATAGACTGGTTACAAGTTTCCAGAGTGGTATTGTTTGCATCCTCGTGTGCGTCTCCCTGACAAGAAGTTAAGTTTTATCTATTTGTGCGTATTTAGGCAAGGCAAGTTTATTTATATAACATTTCAACAACAAGGCAATTCAAAGTGCTTCACACAAGACATCAAAAGCATCATGACAGAGGAAAGAAAATAAATACTAAAATAGAACATTAAAAAAATTAAATTAATCAAATTAAAGCAGCGGGACCTGATAAGTGTAGCGGTTTTCTGCAAAAAAAAACTTTGCAGCTGAGTTGGCTCCAGTATGGCAACCAATTTTTCAGTCTTCAGTTGACACACGAGGTCCCTATGTCATGGAAAACTTTGTACATAAAACCTTCACCTAAGATTCCATGTCCAAGGGATCATAAAGACTTCAGACCAATAGCTCTTACCTCAGTGATCATGAAATCTCTAGAAAGAATACTGCTCAAACATCTTGTTAGCAAAACAAATCACACACTTGATCCATACCAATTTGCTTATAAGCAAGGATGTGGAACAGAGGATGCTGTTGCCACTCTGGTCCATATCATCACCAAACATTTAGATAAGCCAAATACATTTGAAGAGCCCTCTTTCTAGACTTTTCATCAGCATTTAACACAATAAAAGCAGACATCTTAGTATCAAAAATGATTCAACACAAACTTAACCCCTACTTGACTCTTTGGTATGCTTCTTTTCTCACTCACAGAATCCAGTTTGTGAAGGTGAATAACACCCTTTCATCTGCTATCACAACTAATGTTGGCGCTCAGCTGTGCTTTTCACTTTTTATACAGATGACTGTCGGTCTGATACACAACACTCTGAAGTACTCTGACGATACAGCTCTGATTTCTCTGTTAAGTAACTCTAACAACCCTGGACTGCACCAACATGCTGTGAACAAAATGGTTATGTGGAGTGATAAACACGCTCTAAAGATCAAGGCAAAGAAAACAGAGGAAATTGTATTTGGTTCACCGTCTGATGCTCATAAAGCTCCTATTCTCATTCATGATGAAAAAATCAAGCAAGTGTCATCTTATAAATATCTGGGTATAATGATCGACCATCTGTTGTCCTGGGAAGATCACATCGACTACATCTGTAAAAAGACAAAACAAAGAATTTATTTCCTCCGCCGTCTGAGATCTTTTGGGGCGAGTCGACAGATTCTTCTTTTGTTCGTTACCTCTGTGATTCTAAGTGTCCTACAGTCCTGTAACACCTCATGGTATATGTGTCTGTCCACCACTCTGAAGTCTAAACTGCTCCAGCAGGTGAACATCTGCTCTAAGATTGTAGGCCAATCCATGCAAAGACTCGGCCTACAACAAAAGCATTTCAAGACTGGCTAACTGCATCGCCTCTGACCCTGACCACGCTCTGAACACGGAGTATGAACTGTTACCATCAAACCGGAGATACAGGGTCCCACGTTTTGATAAGGTCAGACTGAAACACTCTTTTGTTCACCAATCAATCCTAAAATTTAATGTGGAGCTGAATCCTCGACCAAAGCACGTTTAGGGACTCTGGGCATTTGCTTGGCGTTTGAGTGTTGTTTCAAATGTTTGTATCTTGAGTGTTGTGTTGTGTTTGAGTGTTGTTTCAAATGTTTGTATCTTGAGTGTTGTGTTGTGTTTGAGTGTTGTTTCAAATGTTTGTATCTTGAGTGTTGTGTTGTGTTTGAGTGTTGTTTCAAATGTTTATATCTTGAGCGTTGTGTTGTGTTTGAGTGTTGTTTCAAATGTTTGTATCTTTGTTTCCTGTCTTAATTGTTGTGCCGCAAACGGAGCCGCTATGACGCAAGGCAAATTTCAGACTACGTCTGACAATAGAGTGTAAGTGCCATTTTTGCATTAATAAGTTTGATTATTATTGTTTTGAATTATGATTTGCTAGAGCATAGCAGATGATATGTTTGTGTTTATCTTGGGAATATTTACTGAGATTATTCCTATTTTATTTTGAAGGTTTGTTGTGATTCTGTAAGACTTCCGTAGTCATGTGATCAGGAGACAGGAAGTGAAGTGTATTGTTATGTGTTACGCTGTCTAAGTAAAATAAACGAGTGACGGCGGAGCAACACGGTAGTTTTACCGTGGACACATGGGAACATGTGTGAAGCCAACTCAACACGTAAAACAGTGTAATGTCGTCACTATAGAGTGGTTAAGAAAGAACTAAGGTTAAGAACATAAGATTTACTAAGAAGACCGAAGAAACCACTACATTAAGTAAAACTACCAGCTCACAAACTTGACGTCGGACGCCATGATGACGCAAGAACTGTACAAGACGGCACAAGAATAAATGTAAGATACTCAGCTTCTCGAGAAAATAAGACAACAAGGATGTTTGGTTTTACTACGATGACACTCATTATGAAAGCAGGCCGTGCTTTGTGTCATAGACCATCGTTCATGAACACTTGTTGAACTAGAAGTTGTGTAAAAGAGGCATCATGGCGGACGACGACGCGCAGGATCCCGGACCTGGCGCACAGAGCTGCAGTAGCAGGGCTGACCAGAAGAGGGCGCCAAAGTACACAGAAAAGGGTTTGGAAGAGTGCCTGAACAGGTACATTAATGCAAGACGATCTAAGCTCTCACAGCTAACAGCAAAAACAAATAAGATTAATGGACTTATGAAAGATAATGAGAGTCCAGACATTGTTGATGATCTCTTGAATGAATGCTCAAAACTACAGAATGAGTTTATTCATACAAATGATAATGTTCTGTTGCTGCTACCCGAAGAAGAAAAAGAGGCTGATCAAACATTTTGGTTCAAGCCAAAAATTGAGCAAGTTAATAAATTCATGCTTGAGGTTGAGGGATGGACATCTAATATAAGACAACAACACCAAGATGACGTGAATCCAGATGATAGTGTGTCTGTTGCTGATGCACCCTTAAAAACGACATTTGGATCATGTGTTGTACGAAGCACAGCCACAAGCAGTTCATCAAGATCATCCAGAGCTTCATCCATATCATCTGTACGTCGGAAGGAACAAGCAGAACGTGCCGCTTTACTTGCACGTGCAGCATCCTTGAAACAGAGACAAGTATTAGACTTTGAAGAATGCAAATTGAAGGCAAAAAGGGAACAACTTGAGATTGACACAGCTATTGCTGCTTCTACAGCCAAAATAAAAGTGTTGGAAAACTATGAATATGAAAGTTGTAAGAGTGGTGCAGTTGCTGATCCTGAAGTACGACTTTCAGTGAATCAGCCGCAAAGGAACCAGCTTCCAGAAACAAAGCTTGGACATTCAGAATGGTTAAAGGTAACTGATCATCAAATGAAACAAGAAAACCAGACACAGGAGAATGGCATCAATGATGACCCAGTAGATCTGTGTGAAGTGATGCTTCACTGAGATGTTAGTCAAACAACAGAGACTGTCACATTTGCCCCAAAGAGACATTCCTGTTTTCAGTGGAGATCCACTTGAGTTTAAATCGTTCATAAGAGCTCTTGACCATACAATTCAGGACAGAACAGATAGTGACAGTGATAGGTTATACTACCTTGAACAGTTTACCAGAGGTGAGCCCAGAGACTTGGTAAGAAGTTGTCAACACATGAGTCCTTATCAAGGCTATCATGAGGCAAGAAAGCTGTTGACTTATCACTATGGTAACGAGCTGAAAATTGCAACTTCCTACATGAACAGAGCATTCAACTGGCCACAGATTAAACCTGACGACGCCAAGGCTCTTCAGAGTTACTCCCTGTTTCTCACTGGATGTAACAACGCAATGCAAGACATCAACCAGCTTCAAGAAATTGAGAATCCCACTAATCTCAGAATCATTGTCTCCAAGTTACCTTACAAGATAAGAGAGAAGTGGAGAGTTTCTGCTTTTGACATTCAGGAGGCAACTGGACAAAGAGCAAAGTTTTCAGATCTAGTTAGATTCATAAGCAGACAAGGTAGAATAGCTGCTGATCCTATTTTTGGAGACATAAAGGATGCTGAGGATAAGGGAAAACCTTATGCAAACATGAAAACGACAAGAACATCTAGACCAAAGGGAAGTGCTTTTGCCACAAGTGTAGCACCTTCTGCAAATGAAAAAACACATGATCATGGTAAAAACTCGTACTCCTCTACATGTTACACAGGCTGTGCATTTCAGAAACCATGTGTGTACTGTGAAAAACAACATACATTGGCAGAATGTCACAAAATCAGAAATCAGCCTTACAAGGAAAAACTTGATTTTCTTAAAGGCAAAGGTTTGTGCTTTGGATGTTTGACATCAGGACATTTAAGTAAAGACTAGAAAAAGAGCTTCATGTGAGTTCTGTTCAAAGAAACACCCAAGCATGCTTCATTTCACAAAAGAAGAAGATAATGAAAAGGTTGACAGCAGTCAGAAAAACATCACAGAAAAGACAACAGCTGATGAATCAACACACATCTCAGGTGGGACCTGTGGAGCCACTGGGGCCGGAACAGACAGTCGTGTTTTGTCGATTGTTCCTGTGTGTGTCAAGTCAAAGAAAAGCAACAAGATAATAGAGACTTATGCATTCATGGATAATGGAAGCCAAGCCACATTCTGTTCCGAGGAGCTAATGAGGCAGCTTGACCTTGAAGTTAAGAAAACTCAGATCCTGCTTCGCACAATGGGCCAGGAAAAGTTAGAGCCAAGCTACCATCTTACTGGATTAGAGGTGTGTGGTTTGAAAGAGAACATTTACATTGACTTACCCGAGATTTACACTCATAAAGACATTCCAGTTTCCAAGGAGAACATTCCAGTGCAAGAGGATTTGGAAAAGTGGCCACATCTTCATGGTATTCAGCTGCCACAGATTGATGCAGACATTGGTTTGTTAATAGGATGTGATGTGCACAAAGCTATGGAACCATGGGAAGTCATTCACAGTGAAGACAACGGTCCATATGCAGTTCGAACTGTCCTAGGCTGGGTAATTAATGGTCCTCTCAGGAGAGATGATTGCACTACTTCATCTGAAAGTGAACTCAGTGTTTCTGTGAATCGCATTTCTATTGCTAATGTAGAGAACCTCCTAGTGCAACAGTTCAACCATGATTTTCCAGAGAAAGCCTGTGAAGAAAAACAAGAAATGTCACGAGAAGATATTCAGTTCATGAACTCTGTTAATGAAACAGTGAAAAAGGTTGATGGACACTACAGTGTTGGTCTTCCTCTGAGAAACAAAGACACAAAAATGCCTGTTAATCGCAGTGTAGCTGTCCAGAGAGCAGAAAACCTGAAAAGGAAACTTGTCAAGAACAGAGACTTTCACAGAGAATATAAAGACTTCATGTCTGACCTGTTAAGCAAAGGCTACGCAGTTAAAGTATCGCATGAAAAGACTGTGATTGAAAATGAGAGAGTTTGGTATATACCTCATCACGGGGTGTATCATCCACAAAAAGGAAAACTTTGTGTAGTCTTCGACTGTGCAGCATCATATCAAGGCAAGTCACTGAACGGAGAACTATTGCAAGGTCCAGATCTGACCAACTCACTGGTTGGAGTGTTAACAAGATTTAGACATGACCGCATTGCTTTAATGTCAGACATAGAAGCGATTTATCACCAAGTAAGAGTACCACCAGAAGACAGTGAGCTCCTGCGGTTCCTCTGGTGGCCAGATGGAAACATAAATGAACCTCTTCAAGAGTACAAGATGGTTGTGCATTTGTTTGGTGCAACATCCTCCCCCAGCTGTGCCAACTTTGCGCTCAGAAAGACAGCTGAAGATGCTAAAGACAAGATGACACCTGCTGCAGTAAAAGCTGTTGTGAACAACTTTTATGTAGACGATTGTCTTTTATCGGTGTCAAGTGAAACACAAGCATGTGCTATGGTCAAAGATTTAACAACAGTGTGTGAGAGTGGAGGATTTCATCTTACAAAATGGATGACTAACAGCAGAGTTGTACTCGCATCCATTCCTGACACAGAAAGAGCAAAACAGGTTAAAGATTTAGATCTTAGTCATGATGCTTTACCTGATGAGAGAGTCCTAGGAGTCAACTGGTGTACTGAGACAGATGTTTTCAAGGTTAGGATAAATGCAAAGCAAACTCCTCAGACAAGACGTGGCATCCTCTCATTTGTAAGTGCCATATATGACCCTTTGGGATTCTTGTCACCTGTCATCCTTCCAGCAAAGATGATTCTGCAGGAGCTTTGTGGCAGAAAAGTCTCCTGGGATGAGGACATTCCCACTGAACTGGCTAAAAGAGCACAAATGTGGATTTCAGATCTTACAAAGCTTCATGGTTTCACAGTGGAGCGGTGTTTGAAACCGATTGGATTTGGAACAATCACATCAGCACAATTGCATAATTTTGCTGATGCCAGCGAGAAAGGTTATGGTGTTGTTACCTACCTTCGAATAACCAATGAGAAAGGAGAAACTCACTGTTCATTCATCATCAGCAAGGCCAGAGTTTCGCCACTCAAGCAAACAACAATTCCGAGGCTGGAGTTAACAGCAGCTGCTGTTGCTGTTAAAATAGACCGGCTCATGAGAAAGGAGCTGCAAATGCAGCTTGAAGATTCTGTGTTTTGGTCTGACAGCACCACTGTGTTGAGATATATTGCCAGTGAAAGTGTTAGATTTAAAACCTTTGTTGCAAACAGAGTGTCGCTCATCAGAGACAACACAAAGACAAGTCAATGGATGTATGTATGTTCTGAGCTGAACCCAGCTGACCATGCATCACGAGGTATGAATGCAGACAAGTTCATAGAGTGTCAAAACTGGATTTGTGGACCAGAGTTTTTGTTAAAGGACAACAGACATTGGCCAGTTTCACCGGACATGAGAGAAATACAAAAGGATGATGTGGAAGTTAAAGCAGCAGTGATTGTGAATGCTACAAATGTGCATGAGAATCTGCTTAACAAGTTTATCTGTCATTATTCAGACTGGAACTGTTTAAAGAAGGCAGTATCCTGGATGATGAAGTTCAAACAGTTGCTTCACAAGCTGAACACACATCGCAAGCTTCTATTCTCACAAGCAAGTGATGAAGTGAGTCTGGAAAAGAAAACTGAAATGGTTGCAAGTCAAATGCAGAAGTTCAGGTCAACTATTAAAGGGTCTCTTCTCACTGTTGAAGATGTTGCAAAGGGAGAAGTTGAGATAATCAAACTTTGTCAAAGTCAAAGCTTCAGTGATGAACTTGAGTCTCTTCAGAAAGGTAACAAGCTTAAAAGAAACAGTCACATTGTAAAGCTTGATCCTGTTGTGCAAGATGGGATGTTAAGAGTTGGAGGAAGATTGCATCAGTCTTCACTGCCGGCAGATGTAAAGCATCCTGTGATCCTGCCTAAAGATCATCATGTTTCTACGTTGATCCTCAGACACATTCACCAAGAAACAGGACACAGTGGAAGAAACTACATGTTGTCAAGACTGAGAGAAAGATTTTGGATTCCACAAGCAGACTCAGCTGTGAGAAAAATACTGTCCAAGTGTGTTGCATGCAGAAAGACTTCAGCGAAACCAGGTGAGCAAAGAATGGCAAGTTTGCCTCCAGATCGACTGATTCCTGACAAGCCTCCGTTCACAAATGTGGGCATAGACTATTTTGGGCCATTTGAGGTCAAACAAGGGAGGAGTAGAGTCAAAAGATACGGTGTTTTGTTCACATGTCTTACTGTTCGAGCAATTCACATAGAAGTTGCCCATTCACTTGATACTGACTCGTGCATAAATGCATTTAGAAGGTTTATAGCAAGGAGAGGTCAAGTATCTGTTATGAGATCAGATAATGGTACTAACCTGGTTGGAGCAGAAAAAGAAATGCGTGAAGCGATCAAAGGTTGGAATCATTCAAAAATAACAGAGACATTAACGCAGAAAGGCATTACCTGGATGTTTAACCCACCAGTGGGTTCACATTTTGGTGGCGTCTGGGAGAGACAGATTCGTTCTGTGAGGAAAATTCTTACCCAGATCCTGAAACAGCAACCACTTGAAGATGATGAACGCCTCCGCACATTGTTTTGTGAAGTCGAAGCAATTGTCAACAGCAGGCCGATAACAAGAGTCTCTAATGATCCAAACGATTTAGAGGCACTTACACCTAACCATCTGCTTCTTCTTAAGAGACAACCAGTACTACCTCCTGGAGTGTTTCAGAAGGAGGACTTGTATGTGAAGAGAAGGTGGAAACAGGTACAATACCTGACAGACATTTTTTGGAAGCGATGGACTAAGGAGTACTTGCCGCTTCTACAAGAGAGACAGAAGTGGTTAGTACCCAGAAGAAACCTGAAATCAGGAGATGTTGTTCTTATTGTGGATGAGAGCGCACCCAGAGGTTCCTGGTTGATGGCAAAAGTTGAAAGGACAGTTTCTGACTCAAACGGACTTGTCAGACGTGCATTTGTTAAAACTAAAACTAATGTTTTGGAAAGGCCAATAGATAAGTTATGTCTGTTGCTTGAAATGGATGAATAAGTTAAGTTCATTGTGTTAAGTGATATGCTTGTGTTTAAAGTGTGAGACTTAGCGTGAGTAACATATTACATTTGAGTGAATTTTTGAGTTCTACGAAAAGTGAATTTGACATTTGTAGTTGTTTAGCAGTGATGACTATATGTTATGTTAAACAAGTCAGTCAAATTATTCCCGATCTGAAGTTAAATGTCACTTTAATGTTTGAGATATAATTGTTATGCTTTGCAGTAACAATTAGGGGCCGGAATGTAAGTGCCATTTTTGCATTAATAAATTTGATTATTATTGTTTGGATTATGATTTGCTAGAGCATAGCAGATGATATGTTTGTGTTTATCTTGGGAATATTTACTGAGATTATTCCTATTTTATTTTGAAGGTTTGTTGTGATTCTGTAAGATTTCCGTAGTCATGTGATCAGGAGACAGGAAGTGAAGTGTATTGTTATGTGTTACGCTGTCTAAGTAAAATAAACGAGTGACGGTGGAGCAACACGGTAGTTTTACCGTGGACACATGGGAACATGTGTGAAGCCAACTCAACGCGTAAAACAGTGTAATGTCGTCACTATAGAGTGGTTAAGAAAGAACTCAGTTTAAGAACATAAGATTTACTAAGAAGACCGAAGAAACCACTACAAGAGTATTATCTATCTATCTATCTATTACAAGAATAAAAGAGGAGCGATAATCATAACTAAAAGAGAAATATGACAGTGTGCCACCAATTAACTTTTTTGTTGACATTCATTGAGCTAATTGTAGTTTACTTCATGTTCAAATCTAATCTGACTTTGCAATAGGCTGAAAGGAGAGCACCTGAATTTATTTTGCTTCAAAGTCAAATAAATAGTTTTAAAATAAATAAAAAAGTAACTCTAAGTAAACTCTCTTTCTAAATCCCTTGATGTTCTGTAAAATTTGCCTAAAATACTGGAAACATTTTAACGGCCCGGCCCGTCAGAACCGAACCGTGACCAAAAAACTGAGGTACGTATTGAACCGTGGGCTGACTGTATTGTAGCATCCCTAGTTTGTGTGTGTGAGTGTGTGTGTGTGTGTGTGTGTGTGTGTGTGTGTGTGTGTGTGTGTGTGTGTGTGTGTGTGTGTGTGTGTGTGTGTGTGTGTCTCTGTGTCTCTGTGTGTGTGTGTGTGTGTGTGTGTGTGTGTGTGTGTGTGTGTGTGTGTGTGTGTGTGTGTATGTGTGTGTGTGGTGTATGTGTGTGTGTGTGTGTGTGATGAAGGTAATAAAGTAAGTTGGGACACTAGTCTGTTGCTTTTGTATTGGGTCTTGTTGTGGTTTTAACAGTCATACAATCATTTCCCTATAAAAATACTACCATGCTTTTATTGTGAAGCATGGTAAAAATACTACCATGCTTTTATTGTGAAGCACGGTAAAAATACTACCATGCTTTTATTGTGAAGGACGGACATCAAACTTTCCTCCTCGTGCAGAGAGCAACACAGTTAGCAAACCTCGTAACTAACAGGCAACTAAAATAACACTAATATTAACACGGGAAAGAATTAGCACTAGGTAGGCTAAGCACAAACATGTAATGAATTCGACATGACTCTTCTTCAACTACTGTGTGGCTCCAACTAAGCCGGGGGACAGTTAGCGAGCATGTCGGGGCCGTGACGTCAGCTAATTAGCATATAGTGGGTTTTTTTCAGCCAAGGGAGCTCAGCTCCACTATTGTCACTGCAGCCTACATCCCCCCTGATGCCGATGCAAAAGCTGCTATGAAGAAACTTTACACCGCTATCAGTAAACAACAGACTGCTCACCCGGAGGCTGCATTTATAGTTGCAGGTGATTTTAATCACTCAAACTTAAAGACAGTGCTCCCTAAATTTCACCAGCATGTTTCCTGCAATACAAGAGGAAACAAAACTCTGGACCATGTTTACACAAACATCGCAAGAGCCTACACCACGACCCCCCTCCCCCACCTGGGACAGTCAGACCACCTTTCTTTGTTCCTCATCCCCAAGTACTCCCCACTCATCCAACGTGTGAAGCCATCAGTGACAACGATTAAAGTGTGGCCAGCGGGGACAGACTCTGTACTTCAGGACAAGTTCCATCACACTGACTGGAGTATGTTTGCTTCTCAGGCTACCTTGGGCTCTCACACAGACATTGACACCTACACTTCTTCTGTGCTGGATTATATCAATACCACCATCGACAGTGTTACAACATGGAAGCAGATCACCACGTACCCAAATCAGAAGCCGTGGATGAACAAGGAGGTGCGTCTCCTGCTGAAGGCCCGCAACACCGCCTTCAGATCAGATGATGCAATGGCCTACAGTGTATCCAGGGCAAACCTGAGGAGGGGCATCATCAAGGCCAAGCACTGCTACAAGCTGAAGGTAGAGGAACACTTCTCCAACTCCGACCCCAGACGCATGTGGCAGGGCATCCAGGCCATCAGTGACTATAAACCCAGCAACTCCACCCCGATAACCACAGATGTCTCCTTCCTGAACGAGCTAAATCACTTTTATGCTCGTTTCGATAGAGACAACAGAGAGACGCAGACCACGAACAGACCTCCTGCAGACAACCAGCCCCTCTCACTCACCTGTACAGACGTCCACGCTGCACTGAGCTGGATCAACGCTCGAAAGGCTGCTGGTCCAGACGGCACCCCCGGGCGCGTGCTTAGAGCATGTGCGGAGCAGCTCACTGGGGTTTTTACGGACATCTTCAACCTGTCCCTCGCCCAAGCAGCTGTGCCAGCATGCTTCAAAGCCACCTCCATTGTCCCAGTGCCGAAACACTCCAGCCCGACAGGCCTGAATGACTACCGCCCTGTAGCACTCACACCCATCATAATGAAGTGCTTTGAGCGACTGGTCCTAGCACACCTGAAAAACTGCCTCCCACCCACACTGGACCCATACCAGTTTGCAAATAAAAAGCAATGAGAAGGTAAGCGCAGTAAAAGAAATAAAAACAAGTGGTTAAAGGATCAAAAAACCCAAAACTATAATATTAATAAAAATAAAAATTAACTATAAATACGAAACATAAATAGACAAAGTAAGTAAGATAAGAAATTACCAAGTTAAAACACAAGAGGAGATTAAGATATGAGCATAAATACGAGATAAGACCATAAATAAAAGACAGTAAGAAGTAGAAGAAGATAAAAATAGTAAAACCAGTAAGAGAAGACATTAAGAAGACGACATCACATAAAAACAAGTCTGTAAAAGTATGTTTTAAGAAGGGATTTAAAAGAATTGAGGGAATCTGCAAGTCTTATCTCCTCAGGGAGGTCGTTCCAAAGTCGAGGGGCCCTGACTGAAAAGGCCCGGTCACCTTTAGTTTTAAGTCTCGACTTTGGAACGACCAGGAGGCTCCCACCCGAGGATCTAAGACTGCGGGCTGGCTCATATGGTGTCAGTAACTCTGTTATATAGCTTGGAGCCAGCCCCGTCCGTGCTTTAAAAGTAATGAGTAAATCTTAAAATCGATTCTAGAACGTACAGGAAGCCAGTGTAATGAAGCTAAAATTGGAGTGATGTGATGTCGTCTGTTACAACCAGTAAGAAGCCTAGCTGCTGCATTTTGGACCAGCTGGAGGCGAGACAGTGACTTATTTGTGATTCCGGAAAAGAGGGAGTTACAGTAGTCAAGTCGGGAGAAGATGAGGGCGTGGATGATCTTTTCAAGGTCTCGTTGGGTTAGGATTGTTTTAATTTTGGAGATGGTGCGTTGATGGAAGAAGCTTGATCGGACAACTGTTTTGATATGGGATTCAAAGGTGAGATTGCAATCGAATGTTATTCCTAGATTTCTGGCGGTGGGTTGGACATTGGTGAATAAGGGACCGAGGCTGCTCTTTGAGATATGAGTGGTGTTTGGCGGGTTGAATACTATGATTTCAGATTTAGAATTGTTCAGTTGGAGAAAGTTTTGCGCCATCCAGCAGTTGATATCGTTTAGGCAGTTTCTGACAGCAGCTAGGCTCCTAGGGTCCTCAGGTCTCAAAGGAAGGTATATCTGTGTGTCGTCTGCGTAGCAGTGAAAGGAGACATTGTGGCGTTCAATTATTTGGCCAAGAGGCAGCATATAAATGGAGAATAAAATGGGACCTAAAACCGAACCTTGCGGTACACCACAGGTAATGTTAGAGGTAGAGGAGGAGTAGTTACCGATGGTGACCGCGAAGGTTCTTTCTAAAAGATAAGAGTAAAACCAGCTAAGTGCAGTATCCTTTAAACCAACCCAATGTCTGAGACGATCAGTTAAAATTGTGTGATCAACAGTATCAAAAGCTGCGCTAAGATCTAAAAGAATTAAAATTGTGCCCTCCCCTCTATCTGTTGCTAAAAGAAGGTTATTGGTTACCTTGAGGAGGGCAGTCTCTGTGCTGTGACAAGCTCTAAAACCGGATTGGAATTTCTCAAAGAGGTTATTTTCAGTCATAAAAGATAAAAGTTGTGTTGAAACCACCTTTTCTAAAACTTTTGATAAAAATGGAAGTTTTGAGATTGGTCTAAAATTGTTAAAATCAGTGGGATCAAGGTCGGCTTTCTTTAAAAGTGGTTGGACCACAGCATGTTCAAAAGCAGAGGGGACTACACCTTCCGCCAAGGAACTATTAATAATGGATAAAATACTGGGTCCAACTGTGTTAAAAACCTCTTTGAGAAATGTTGTGGGAATAAAATCAAGGCTGCACGTAGCTGATTTCATATGGGTTAAAATGTCAGATAAAAAGGTCAAGGACACCGGCTCAAAACTGCTAAAATAACTGTTAACTTCCCTGCTGGTGTCTAAAATACGGTCTGGGGGGGATGATTTGTTGCCTAATGTCCTTGACTTTATTAGTAAAATAAGTTAAAAACTTCTCACATAGATCCTGAGAAGGATCAGTAAAATAAGAAGGGGAGGGGGTGGTGATTGATTCTAAAACCTTAAATAAAATTCTGGGGTTAGAATGATTGACTAAAATCAGATTAGAATAAAATGCTGCTCTTGCGTCTTTAACTTCCTTTTGGTATTGTTTCATTGAATCTCTCCATATTTCATAAAATACATGCAAGCCTGTTTTTTTCCATTTTCGTTCTTTCCTTCTGCAGTCTCTTTTTAGATCCTGAGTCAGTTCGTTTAGCCATGGCTGTGGGACTCTGTTAGGTTTTTTGTCTTTATAGGGAGCAACAGAGTCCAGCACAGTTTGACAGGTGAGATTAAAAGAGGAGACCAGCTCCTCTGTGTTAAAATGTTGGTAAAAGGCAGTTGAAGAGACAGAAATAAAAAGCTCCTTAAACTTGCTAGCAGACGTAGAGTTAAAAACCCTGCTGCAGACAGGTGCCTTGCTAATAAAAGGGGGCTGAGATAAAACCACTCTGAATAAAACCAGTTTGTGGTCTGACACACAGATATCCTTTGTCTCAAAGTTGTTAGGGCAGAGACCGCTGTATAAAACAAGATCAAGTGTGTGGCCCTTAGAGTGAGTGGGTTCCTGTATTGCCTGAGTAAGGTTAAAAGATTCTAGAATATCCATAAAATCACCCGCAAGGGACTGAGAGGGGCAACAGACATGTATGTTAAAATCACCTAAAACAAGGATTTTATCATACTTAGAAATAAAATGTGATAAAAACATTGTTAGGTCTGGGTGGTCTGTAGATGATTAAAATTAACACAGGATCTTTTAAGTTACCAATAAAACCAAGATGCTCAAATGATGTAAAATGAGTGTGAATAATTGGAGAGCATTTAAAATCTTTTCTATGAATAACAGCAACCCCCCCTCCCCGGCCTGACATCCTGGGCTGATGAAGGTGAGTGAAATCAGGGGGGGTTGCTTCAATCAGAGGACTGCAATCTCCCATGGTCAACCAGGTCTCAGTGACAATAAAAAAGTCCAGATTATTATGATTTATAAAATCAAGGCAGATAAAAGATTTATTATTAAGGGATCTGATATTTAAAAGACCAAAGTTAGCTGAAGTGCAATTAAAGGTTGGTTGTGGAAGAGGTTGGAGGCGTACTTGGGTGAGATTGGAGTGGTTACAGTAATTGACAGGTGACAGATGTTGATGAGACAGTCTACAGGTGACGTGTACAGGGATAATGAATTCAGTGCTGTGGTCTGTGACAGTAGAGAGTGTATGACAGTTATTGGAGGACAGAGAAGAATGAGAAAAAGAGTGACACCAGGTGTGAGGAGTAGGGGAGGGGCTTGCTGTGAGTAGATTGTTCTGAGGTGAAACAGGTGAGAGGGGATTGGAAGTGGGTGTGTGCTCAGATGGATGTCATACAGGTGTTAAGGACTGGACAGCGTGCTGGATATTAGCGGACAACATTTGACTGCCCAACGGATTTGGATGAATCCCGTCGCTTTTAAAAAGTGTAGCATGGTTCCAGAACAGGTTAAAATTGTCAATAAAATCTAGGTTGTGTGATTGTGTGAGTACAGAGGATGCAGTTTCCACTGCGCTGCACTCTGTGCTCACACATCTGGACAATAACAACACATACGCACGAATGCTGTTTGTTGATTTTAGCTCAAGTTGGCTTGAGCTAGCTTCAAGTTCCTGGGGACCCACATCACAGAGGACCTCTCCTGGTCCACTAACACCTCCAGTCTGGTTAAGAAGGCTCATCAACGCCTCTTTTTCCTGAGGACACTGAAGAGACACCACCTGTCTTCAGCTGTACTGATGAACTTCTACCGCTGTGTGATGGAGAGCATCCTGACCAGCAGTGTCTCAGTCTGGTACGGAAACTGCTCTGTCGCAGACCGTAAGGCACTACAGCGGGTGGTAAAAACCGCCCAGCGCATCACAAGGTGTCCACTTCCTGCCATTGAGGATGTCCAAAGAAAACGCTGTCTGCGGCGAGCTCACGGCATCCTTAAAGACTCCTCCCACCCTGCCCACAGACTGTTTACCCTCCTGCCCTCCGGTAGGCGCTTCAGAAGCCTCCGGACCAGAACCAACAGACTGAGGAACAGCTTTTTCCCCAGAGCTGTCTCTCTACTGAACTCTACCCCCCGAACTCTGAACTCTGTCTCTCGCTCTCTATCCCTCTCTCTCTCCGCACCCTGCTGACCCCCCCCTTTCCCCTGCACATCACCTCACACCCATCATCCCCCCACCACTCCTCCTGGTCACACACACACATCTCTCATCCACCTGTATTATTGTATTATAGTATGTTCATATGTCCATATTCTTTATATTATCTGTAAACTAGTATAGCATGCTCACTGCACCTTAATCTGTATATTATTAGTATAGCATGCTCACTGCACCTTAATCTGTATATTATAATCCTAAGAATACACTTATATTTATAGCATTTATTTATATTTATAGCATCCCATTAATCCAGCCATCCATATATACCTAATAATTCACTTTTTTTAGTCTACATCTGTAAATTTTATAATTACTGTACATAGCACAGACTCTTGCACTTTCTGCTTATTTGCACTTCTGGTGAGATGCCAAACCTCATTTCGTTACTCTATACTTGTATATGTGTAATGACAATGAAGTTGAATCTCATCTCATCTCATCTCTTTTAATGAGAAAATTCACAATATTCACCAGCACTTATGTCCAAACCCACTGCTTATCTCCCCTCCTGAATCTCTCCCGTACTATCAGTCGCTTTCCTGTTTTCAATTCCCTGATCCCTCTGAAATCTCTGACCTCATCCAAAAATCCAAGCCCTCCACTTGTCAGCTTGATCCCCTGCCCACAACCTTGGTCAGATCTTGCCTCTCTTCTCTGCTTCCCCTCATATCTGCCATCATTCACGCCTCCCTCACCACTGGAATTGTTCCTTCATTATTCAAAACTGCAGCTGTCACTCCTATATTGAAAAAACCTGGTTCAGATCCTAACAACTTCAATAACCTCCGCCCCATTTCTAACTTACCTTTCATCTCCAAAATTCTGGAAAAAATAGTCGCCACCCAGCTACAGTCTCACTTAAATCAAAATAGCCTCTATGAGCCCTTCCAGTCCGGTTTCCGCCCCCGTCACAGTACAGAAACTGCTCTACTAAAAATCACCAACGATCTCCTCATTGCTTCTGACTCCAGCTTACTTTCCATCCTCATCCTTCTTGACCTGAGTGCAGCCTTTGACACTATCTCACACCCCATCCTCCTCAGTAGACTCTCCTCCATTGGCATCACTCACACCCCCCTTACCTGGTTCCACTCTTATCTCTCAGGCCGCACTCAGTTCATACAGCTCAAATCCTTCAAATCCGAGCCTTCCCCAGTCACTACAGGTGTGCCCCAGGGCTCTGTTCTGGGGCCCCTTCTCTTCATCACCTACCTTCTCCCCCTTGGCAGTATTTTCCGTAAATTCAATATACTTTTCCACTGCTTTGCGGATGACACCCAGCTCTACCTCTCCAGTAAACCAAACTCCACACTTCCACCCTCCTCCCTCACTTCTTGTTTATCTGAAATAAAATCCTGGTTCTCCTCAAACTTCCTTAAATTAAACAGTGATAAAACCAAGATCCTTCTCGTCGGCACTAAATCCATATTATCCAAAGTTGGCAGTTTCTCCCTCACTATTGACAGCTCCTCAGTTTCCCCTTCCCCTCAGGTTAAGAGTCTGGGTGTCATCCTCGACAGCACACTATCATTCAAATCCCATATCAATAACCCGGTCTGCATACTTCCACTTACGAAACATCAACCGTCTCCGCCCCTCCCTCACCCCCCATACTGCCTCCATCCTTGTCCACAGCCTTGTCACCTTCCGTATTGATTATTGTAATTCTCTCCTCTTCGGCCTCCCTCATAAGTCCCTCCATAAGCTCCAACTGGTTCAAAACTCTGCTGCCCGTATTGTCACCAAAACCCCCTCTTACCATCACATCACCCCCATCCCACAGCAACTCCACTGGCTCCCAGTGAAGCAAAGAATCATCTTCAAACTCCTCCTGTACACCTTCAAGGCCATCCACAACCTCGCCCCCCCATAACTGTCTGACCTCCTTCACATCGGCACTTCAGCCCGCTCCCTCAGATCCTCCTCATCCATCCACCTCACCGTGCCCTTTGCCCGCCTCAACACCATGGGGGGGCAGAGCTTTCAGCTGCTCTGCTCCCCAGCTCTGGAACTCTCTGCCACCTGACATTCACAATATTGACTCTCTCCCCATCTTCAAATCCAGACTCAAAACCCATCTGTTCAAGATCGCCTACTCACTCTGACACTTTAAACTGCAATTCCACTGTCCACAATTCCATTTCTTTATTGTATGCTGTTTTTGTTATCCATTGCTGTTTTTAAAATGTTGATTGTTGTACAGTGTCCTTGTGTGTCCTGAAAGGCGCTTATAAAATAAAAATGTATTATTATATCCAGAATACGCCGAACATCTAAGCTCTAAACTCCGGCTCCGTGGGAGTTAATAACTTTGTCTCAACATTAAAGAACACATAATGTCACATATAAGACTTCAGGTAAGTACTCACTCTTTTCATTCACGCACAACCAACTTCTGAAGTGATTACTCTGCACACTGATGGCTCATCTGTCATCAACTGATGCACACTGCTCATTACTACATGATGTAATTCACTATATGACCAGCAGGTGACACCTCTCCCCTATTGAGCACAATATCATCACATTACAGTTTTTTCCAATTGCTAACACACTAAAATGACATGCATAGCACAATTATTTAAACTGACACACAGAGAGCAAAACCTCTTCTCAAGTCTCCGAAAGTCTAAACACATTTTCTGCTTTACACACATTTTGCAATTCAAAATGGCACTTTTTAAATGCACTGAACACGGTTCTCTGCATAAGACACAACAATCAGACATAAAGTCACATGTTTGCCATTTCAAAACACTGCCATTCAAAATGACACTACATGAGCTAATTGGTCAATGTATGTGCCACCTGGCCAAACACCTCAATGGTTAATTGTTATCACTTCAATCAGGAAGTAAGCACTCTGAAAAGACCACAAGTGAGCACCTTATTTTTACAACAACAACGGAAGAGGTTGTAGAGAGAGGAAGAGGGAGGGTGAGAATGAGAGGGGGAGGAAGAGTGAGAGGTAGGGGTAGAGCTGGTAGAGGAAGAGTGAGAGGTAGAGCTGGTAGAGGAAGAGTGAGAGGTAGGAGTAGAGCTGGTAGAGGAAGAGTGAGAGGTAGGGGTAGAGCTGGTAGAGGAAGAGTGAGAGGTAGAGGTAGAGGTAGAGGTAGAGGTAGAGCTGGTAGAGGTAGAGTGAGAGGTAGAGGTAGAGCTGGTAGAGGAAGAGTGAGAGGTAGAGGTAGAGCTGGTAGAGGAAGAGCGAGAGTGAGAGGTAGAGGTAGAGGTAGAGGTAGAGCTGGTAGAGGAGTTCATGGCCAAAGAAGAAAACAACTTTCAAATGAAATCAGAGCAACCTTAGTTGATCATGTCATCATGGGCTGACAATGCGAGAGGCTGGACAGAGAGTGCAGCCCAACTTGAGCCGTTTTACTGCACTGGTATATGTAGTGTAACCCAGGTAATTAAACTGAATTAAATATTAGCCCTCTATTTTTTTTTCTTACTCATTGTTATGTTACAAAGATCCGGCCTATCCATCATGAGCACTTTAGCAAAGCAGCAAAAGTTACAGTGGTAAGAAAAAACATTCATTTTATTTTGTATTTATTTATTTCCCTATTTTATTTTTCTAAAACATTCCATAATCTCACCTGAACTCCGCTAAAATCTTCAACCAATCAGAACTCCTCCCACTTATCATAAACATCCGGTTCACGAGGTCACTTCCCCTCACCTCATCTCATGGCATGTTGCAGAGGCAGAATTGTTTGGTTGCCCAAGACGGGACAACGAGTTTATGATTTCCACAGCGGTCAGGTTTTTTGTGTATGAACCTTACAGCGTGGAGATGGCGAGCTAAAATCTACCAGATCTACTCTGCCTACAAGTTGGTAGGATCTAAAAAGACATTCGAACACGGATCGAAAGACATTGACTTTTTTTTGGATGGACCCAAGAAGGGTTTTTTGATTAAGAGGATATTTATGTTGGTTGTTTGAACTTATTGTTTTGTTATATTGGAAGTATTTTTTTATGTGAAATACAATAATTATTATTTAAATTTACCTGTGTTTGGATTTTGTTGGTATTCACATTTGAGCTCTGAGAGACCTACCTTATTTCTTCCTAATTTAAATTTGACTTAAATGCACAATTAGCCCACATGCTACAGTAGCACTGACTTGTTTGGTGAAAAATAAAAAAATAAATGTTTCAACAGCATGTGTGTGTATCTGCAAATATTTCTGTGCATGTGAACAATCTGAAGAATTGTCTACACTTCAAACTATTTTAGTATTATGGCAAAGCATACTAAAGATGAGAGTGCTTTTCATTATGCCCAACAGTGTGTAGTTGGTTAGACAAAAATCTGGTAATATGAATGAAGTGTGTGCCATTTGGTGCAAAAGTTTGATTTTGATAATGCTATATGTAGTTTTGGTTGCAGTGCTTCATTTTGCAGGATATGTGAGGTATTTTGCAGTTTGTGGTTTTGTGAATTGTGTTAAGTATTTTGATAAAACCAGCCTAGTTTGTAAAATTGTGTTTTAGCAATTGGAAAAAAACTCTATACTAGAGAAAGATGTTTTTAAGTCTCTGTGTGTTTAGTTTATTATAAGAGAGAAAGATGTTTTTAAGTCTCTGTGTGTTTAGTTTATTATAAGAGAGAAAGATGTTTTTAAGTCTCTGTGTGTTTAGTTTATTATAAGAGAGAAAGATGTTTTTAAGTCTCTGTGTGTTTAGTTTATTATAAGAGAGAAAGATGTTTTTAAGTCTCTGTGTGTTTAGTTTATTATAAGAGAGAAAGATGTTTTTAAGTCTCTGTGTGTTCTCTTCTCAGGACGTTGTAGTCTTTAGCTGTGACCTTTGTTCAGGTTAAGTTTTGTTTCTGTCCTTTTTATTTCAGACAAGTTGTGTTAAGTTGCTTCTGCTGTAAACACCCCATTTCCTGATATGGATGTTTCACATTAAAAGCACTACAACTTCAGATAGGCCGGGGACTTTTATTTTGAAGAACTTGTCGGAAGTACAAAGTGTTTATCACGCAGCTTTAGCGGAGGTGATTCTCGATGACACTGTGTCGGGACTCTACTGTGTTTCCAGCCGCTCACTTTATCCTGAGTCACCGCCACAGCCCCCTTCTTTTAGTTATCCTGGACTTAAGACAGCGAGGCATCACTTTAAACACACCTTTACCTGTGATGAAGATGCTAACCTGAGCTGCGGTCGGTTAAAGAGACACCGAGTCAAGTCGTTTCAGCCTGCAGCGGAGCACTGTGGTCTGAGCCTGCAGGACCAGCTGACTCTGCTCATAAAGTCAGCAAGACCAGGACCGGGACTCAATTGATGTTGTTTTCTGTCACAAATCCCTCTGTTAGCCTACGTTACTTTCATTACACACCACCGTGTGTGTTTAGGTAAAACAAACTCACTCAACGCTGCTCAAAACAAACCTCTCAGAAACACTTCAGCATGTGCACAGTGATATAGAAGCTGTGAGCAGATGGGAGCTGTATGCCCAACACTCTGCAGAAACTATGAGAAACTTTAACAGTTTTAATAACCTGATGGTTTAAATGTGCTGCACAACGCGATCGTACTGTGGAGCCGTCTGAATGACACATTTGTGGTACCACTGGAAAGCTGGGAATTTCTACTTTCTCCCACTTTTTACATTTTTATTTTAGCGTGGAAGTTAGTTTTTACAGGTTAAGACGAAGCGGCGTGCGGGCGTAGGTTCAACACGTCATTGGTCACGACAATGCTAGAGACGACTGTCACGTTTGTCTGGAACTAAAACAGTACCATATTATTAATCTTTTTATCATTTTGGCTAAATTTCATATCCATAAAAGTAAATTTGCAAACAGAAAACCTATTTTCAAACATTATTTTAATGAGCTGCAGCAGTACATGAAAACCATCCAGCACTCTGAGAACCCCAAGGCCCTGAAGACTCTTGAATATTGTATTTATTTTAATTGTGTAAACTGATGACCCTTCCATTTCTACCCTTCCCTATGTTTTTACTTGTCTTAGTCTTTGTCAACCCCTGGCATGTTCCTTTGTTCCTTAATCTAACTTTGTAACATTGTCTGTGTTTACAATAAAGTTGTTAAAAAAAGAAAAGAAAAAGACTGTCACGTTTGTCTGCTCAGTCAGCTGATCCATGACACTCCCCCCCCCCAGAGAAATGAGACTGTTCTCTGTGTTCCTGCTCTGAAGAAGCTCCGCCCCCTCAACTGTTTCGTCTGAGACAAACCAGGAAACAGGCTGTTATTCTGCCTCACCCTGAAGAGACACACACACGCTGACAGACGGACCGACCTGCAGACACAAACCAGCACGACTTCCACTGAGAGAGGACAGGAGGAGGAGGAGGGGATACTGGGAGTACTTGTTATACTGGGATACTGGGAATACAAACACTTCAACCTGCTGCTGAATCCACAAACTGAACGAGAGTTTCAAAGTGAAAGTAACTCTCGGGGACGGGGAGTGGCTTCCTGTTTTTTTCTGCTGCGTGTTTTGACTCTGAGATAAAATGGCGTCCAAGTTTGAAGAAGATCTGAGCTGTCCGATCTGCCTCGACATCTTTAAAGATCCAGTGATGCTGTCCTGCAGCCACAGCTTCTGTAGAGAGTGTGTGAAGGACTGCTGGAAGGAGAAGGAGAACCAGGAGTGTCCACTCTGTAAGAGGAGAAACTCAAAGGATTTATTACCTGTTAACTTTGCTTTAAAGAACCTGAGTGAGAGTTTTGTGCAGGAGAGAGATCAGAGAGCTTCAGAGGATCTCTGCAGTCTGCACTCTGAGAAACTCAAACTCTTCTGTCTGGACCATCAGGAGCCGGTGTGTCACATCTGCAGAGATTCAGAAAAACACTCTGAGCACAGATTCAGACCCATCGATGAAGCTGCTGGACAACACAAGAAGAAACTTCAGGAAACTCTGGAGCCGGTAAAGAAGAAGTTAAATGTTTTTAAAGAAGTTAAAGTGAAGTTTGATCAAACAGCAGAACACATTCAGGTCCAGGCCCGACACACAGAGAGGCAGATTAAGGAGCAGTTTAAGAAGCTTCACCAGTTTCTAGAAGAGGAAGAGGAGGCCAGGCTGTGTGCACTGAGGGAGGAAGAGGAGCAGAAGAGTCAGAGGATGAAGGAGGAGATGGAGGCTCTGAGCAGAGAGATAGCAGCTCTTTCACACACAGTCAGAGACACAGAGGACGAGCTGAGAGCTGAAGACGTCTCATTCCTGAAAAACTACAAGGCTGCAGTGGAAAGAGTCCAGCAGCGCCCCCTGCTGGAGGATCCACAGCTGCCCTCAGGAGCTCTGATAGACCAGGCCAAACACCTGGGCAACCTGAGCTTCAACATCTGGAACAAGATGAAGGACATGGTCTCCTACAGTCCGGTCATTCTGGACCCAAACACTGCTCATCCAGAACTCTTCCTGTCTGAAGATCTGACCTGTGTGAGACGAGGAGAGAGACAGCAGCTTCCTGATAATCCAGAGAGGTTTGATTATTTCTGGTCTGTCCTGGGCTCTGAGGGCTTTAACTCAGGGACTCACAGCTGGGACGTCCAGGTTGGAGACAATACATTCTGGGGACTGGGTGTGTTAGCAGAGTCTGTAGAGAGGAAGGGAAGCATACGGTCTAGAGGTTGGTCAATATGGTTCTATGATGGTGAATACGCAGCAGACTCCCCATCACATCCACTCTCTGTTCTCTCAGTGAAGAAGAATCCTCAGAGGATCAGAGTGAATCTGGACTGTAACAGAGGAGAGCTGTCGTTCTCTGATCCTGATACTAACACACACATACACACACACACACACATACACACACACACACACACACACACACACACTGAGAGGATGTTTCCATTCATTATCACTTATGATAAACTGAAGATTTTACCAGAGAAGATCTAATACATGATGAAGATGATGATGATGATGATGATGATGAAGATGTGATGATGATGAAGATGTGATGATGATGATGATGATGAAGATGTGATGATGATGTGATGATGGTGAAGATGATGGTGAAGATGATGATGATGATGATAATGATGATGAAGATGTGATGATGAAGATGTGATGATGATGTGATGATGAAGATGTGATGATGATGATGAAGATGTGATGATGATGATGATGTGATGATGAAGATGATGATGATGATGAAGATGTGATGATGATGATGATGATGATGATGTGATGATGATGATGATGATGAAGATGTGATGATGATGATGATGATGATGATGAAGATGTGATGATGAAGATGATGATGATGATGATGATGATGATGAAGATATGATGATGATGATGATGATGAAGATATGATGATGATGTGATGATGAAGATGTGATGATGATGATGAAGATGTGATGAAGATGTGATGATGATGATGATGGTGTGATGATGATGATGATGTGATGAAGATGATGATGAAGATGTGATGATGATGATGTGATGATGAAGATGTGATGATGATGATGAAGATGTGATGAAGATGTGATGATGATGATGATGGTGTGATGATGATGATGATGTGATGATGATGAAGATGTGATGATGAAGATGATGATGATGATGATGATGAAGATGATGAAGATATGATGATGATGATGATGATGAAGATATGATGATGATGTGATGATGATGATAATGATGAGGAAGATGATGATGATGAAGATGATCCTGATTGGTCGGTTTGTTGGAGTGTCTTTAAATATAATCTGCTCAGCGTGTTAACTGGTTAACTGTCGTCTCTTTTTCACTTGAACTCTGAGGAGTCCCTGAAGGCATCATCGTCTGTATCTCTGTGTGCTGGAGTTATTACCCTGCAGGGAGAGATTATAATCTGCACACGGTGATCTGAAATCACTCCACAGTTGTTGAGAGATCAGAAAGAGTTATGCAATTGTTGAATTTGTTTTTATCGTATATGTTCTTTTTCTTTTATTATCATTTAATCAATTTATAATTTACTTAATATGTTTACTTTTTCTTTTATTATCACTTAATCTTTTTATCATTTCATTCATATGTCATATAGTCGCTACGACTTTCTTTCTTTTTTTCTATTTTAAATTGCACAGTTTAAGTTTGATTCATCTAGGGGGATTCTTTAAATCTTTTTTTTCAGGTTAATATATATGTATGGGGGGGGGGCGTCTGTTTGTGGTTAATTTGTAACAAATGTTTCATGTCATGTACGTCTTTGTAACCTGATACTGGATACTTTGAATTTCCCTCGGGATCAGTAAAGTTTCTACACTTGATCTGAATCCCTCTTTCTATCTGCTGTTGTGTTTTATTGATCTTGTAAATGTCATCATGGAGGAGTGTCTCTCCTGAGAGGAGGAGTTTGTCTCTGTCAGTAATTATAAAGTTATTCTGATTCATTCAGGTGTTTCTTTAACTCCAGTCTAAAGCTGTGACGTCTGAAAGTTTCAGATCAAGACGATCGGTGTCGTCTCCGACTCGTCCGTCAGGTCGGACAGGAAGAAGAAAAAGTCCTGAAGGGGAAGTTTGACTTGATGTGTTCAAAGATTAAATTATAGAACGTGATGCTACTGACTCCACCTTTAAGGTTTATTTAACGTGCTGCATTAAGGCGTTATTTAAAGTCAGGGTTGGTCATTTCCTCCAGATTCACTTCTTCAGATTCTGGTGTAAATTGTCTTTAGGTGCTGACAGAAATGAATAACTCATGTTCTCTGAAAAAGGAACAAAGTAAATCCATCATCTGTATCAGTTTGTAAGTCTGTAAAAACTTTGACCAATGTCTGCCACGAGGTACCAATCTGATGAACCAATCAGACGCCTCCCTGTCTCCCTGCTCGCTCTCTACCTCTTGCGTGCTCTAGCTCACACTCAAAGAGCGTCACCGATGACTTTAGGAGTTTAAACTGTGAGTTTACTGACCGCTGAATGAGACATGAGACGACGTAGTTTCTACACAATGACAGAGATGAGCTGAGGTCCACTTCTGGAGGGACGGCGCTCGTGTATGTAAGTGAGGGGGCGTGGCTTTAGAGGGAGCACAGAGGGGAGGGGGCTGTCACTGATTGGACCTTTAACTTCAGTCCAACATCTTCTTTCACCTCTTTAAATTCTAAATGTTAAAATAAAATCCATCACTCCTCTGAGCTGTAATTATGTTTTAATCATCACACTATAAATTACAGTAAAATATGTACACGTTACCGAGGCACAAGAAGTCTGAGATGAAAAACAAAGAAAACAGACGTGAAGTGTTTCAAACCGTTTCATAAAGTGATCACATGTTTGTTCACTTCCAGCTTGAAGGAGGTTTTTTTTTTTCATCTGCACATTCTGGCTTTTATTTCCACTCATTCATGAATCTGTGAGGCAGGAAAAAGTAGGTCAACACATATGAAAGCATGCCGTCGCCCTCTGCTGGCCAAACTGCAAAATGCAAGAAAAGAAGAAGAAGGTGTTTTTCCTCATGTAGGCAGACTGGATCTTAAAGGGTCAGTACACAAGCTTTTCTTCTCCACATAATCAGAACTTTTGAGCACCTTTAAGGTCGAGCCTGGAGCATCCGTCTCGTCTTTTACAATCTACATTTTAGATGTTTATCACTGAAAAGGCGACACCTGGAGGAACTTTTTTTCTGCAATGTTTGACAGGTAATATTGGGGAAAAAGTGGCGTTCACAAACTGCAGATAACCTGAACATCGTTAGCACCTTTAAAGGAAGAATGATCGACATGTTTCACATAAATAAATCATAAAGTCTGTCCTGTGTAAATGTGTCTCTGAGTCCTGACTGTCTACAATGAGGGAGAAGCTCGAGTCCCGCTGGCTGTGTTGTTGTCAGAGCCGTGTTTACATGGACGGGACGGCCGGCTCCTCCCCTTGTGTATAAAAGCTGTTTCAGTCAAGAACTAGAGAGAAGAAGAAGAACATACTCACTGATTATTTGGATGTTAGTAAGAGTTTTTAGATCACGCTCATTCTGTGTCAGTTTACATGAAATGTGAAGCTACGAGCTAACTAAAGAGCGCTAACATTAGCATGCTAACACAACAATGTGAAGCTACGAGCTAACTAAAGAGCGCTAACATTAGCATGCTAACACAACAATGTGACGCTACGAGCTAACTAAAGAGCGCTAACATTAGCATGCTAACACAACAATGTGAAGCTACGAGCTAACTAAAGAGCGCTAACATTAGCATGCTAACACAACAATGCAGGACACAGGTGACTGCAGCTCGAGATAAGGACCATTTTAATTATGGTGCGTTCTTAATCAACAACTCCTTCCTGTGAGCGTGAGGGGACGGGGGGGTTGGAGGTGTGTCTCTGGAGGAGGCGTGGCCTAACAGCAGTTTGCTTTGGTTTAATTCTGGAGCTCATGGGCGACATCTACTGGATCAAAAAAAGTTGCAGATTCTTCCTTTAAGGTCAACCACACAGCTTCTGTTTCGTCTTTTACAAACCACAACATTTCTATGTGTTTCATTTAAAAGGCGAGCGCTCTAAAGTTATGGATATAACCACAACGGGAAAGTGACGCTTTAATCTGCAGCTCTTCACATTCACAAATTACTCAACATGTCAGTCAGTAAAATAAGGTCGACAGGGGACGTTTTTATGAGTTGCTTTTTAAAGTTCTTTGCAGAGATGTGTTATAAAATGACATCGAAGGCCCCGTGTCCACCTGGTGTTTTTTTTTTTCTGAGCGGCAGCGTCTGAGATCGTTCTCAGGAGAAAGCAGCCGCCTTGAGAAAAATCAAACGCCAGCGTCTTTTTTCTGAGCGCTCCACCCGCTCCATCCGTCAAATTGAAAATCACTCAACTTTTCAGGAAGGCGCTGTTGAAGTCACCGGCGCTCTTTTCCAAACAGTAAGTGGCGTCTCCTGTAGTACGACACACGAGACGGCGGAGGTAACGGGCACGCACAATCACGTGAAACTCAAATGAGGTCTCACCCGATCAACGCGGCTCCTTTTAAATCTGAATGAATGAGGTGATGTCCCAGTGTGCGTGATTATTACTCGTCCATATTGTGGCGTGCGGCGTCTATGCTTGGTATTCCTTCAGGATCTGGCCGGCGATCACCAGCCTCTGGATCTCACTCGTGCCCTCGTAGATCTCTGTGATGCGAGCGTCGCGGTAGTGCCTCTCAGCGGGCATGTCTGACACGTAGCCCATCCCACCCAGAACCTGGATCGCCTGATGTAAAAGTGCAAAACACACCAAAAGTTAAAAACGTCCCGTCTCTTTCTGCACGCTTAACCGTCTGCGTGGTCGATTCTTCTTACCTGATGAGAGCAGAATGTGGCGGCTTCTGACGCGGCGAGTTTGGCCATGGCTGCTTCCTGCAGGAAAACACAAAAGAGGGTTCATGTCTGTTAAATTGGAGGGAAAAAAAAGAGTAGAAAACTGTCTTTGGGTATCACATTTTGTGTTGCTTTCCCTTTAATTCTGTGTTTTATTAGTGCTTAGTGTTCATTGGTCCAGGAGCAATCCATCATAGCAGTCTCCAGTTATATTGTGTTTAGCGTTAGCTCCTCCCTCTTTTATAATGGCTTCTCAGTGGAATCGTTCTTTCTGGCCTTTCTCCTGGACCAAGGTTCAAGGTTGTCTTTATTATCCCTGCAATTTGTTTTGCAGTCAGCAGTAAAAACACACACATACAGACAGCCCGAAATGAGCTAACAACATAGAAAGGACTGTAAATAAATACAATAGATAAGAAACACAACACACAGTTAGTGGTTTAAAAAGGTGACGGCAGCAGGAACAAATGAGTTTCTCAACCTCTTTGTCCTGCATGCTGGCAGGCTGAATCTGCGGCCTGACGGCAGCAACTTCAAATCCTTGGACAAAGGATGACTTTGTTCTGCCAAGATTGACTGAGCTTTCTTAAGACACCTTGTTTTATACAAGTAAGAAAGGTCAGAAAGGGACGATCCTGAGATTCTGACACACATTTTGCGGTTTTTGATGCTGAGTGATCCGTACCAGGTCACCATGCAGAATGTTAAAACTGATTCAATAAAACAGGAATAAAACATCTTCATAAAAGTGCTGTCAACATTAAAATTCCTAAGCTTCCTCAGAAAGTGCACACGCTGATGAGCTTTTTTGCAGACAGCTTCAGTTTGGAGTTCGAAGGTGAGTTTGTCATCAATGATAGTCCCCAGGTACTTGTACTGGTGCAGCACCTGAACAGCCTGGTTGTTAATAAAAACAGGGATTATTCCTGAAATCCACTGTCATTTCTTTAGTCTTTAGAACATTAATGTCCAGGAAGGATGACCTACACCAGTCTGTGAATTCAGTCAGGACAGGGCCGTGATCTGGGTCATCAGTGCTCAGGAGGGAAACGATCACAGAGTCATCTGCAAACTTGATGATGTGTCGGTTCTCACGTCTGCTTTGACACTCATTTGTGAATAGTACAAATAAAAGGGGAGAAAGGACACATCCCTGGGGTGATCCAGTGGAGGAATCAAGAACATCTGATACGATGCCATTTGCTCTCACACGCTGTGACCTTCTTGTTAAAAATTCCATCAGCCAGCATATAAGACCACTGTCAATGTTGTGGATGGACTTGAGCCTATCTGCTAAGATGTGTGGTTGTATGCAATTGAAATCAATAAAAACTAGGTGTGTGAGGGACTTCGCCCCCTCAAGGTGTGTCAGGACTGTGTTTAACAAAGTGCCCATTGCGTCCTCAACACCCCTACCTGACCTATATGCAAATTGTAATGGATCCAAATCTGCTTCCACAGTTTTTAAAAGTCAGTCCTTTACAATCTTCACAAATTACTTCATTACAAGAGAGGTAAGCGCTATAGGTCTAAAGTCACTGAGTGCTTTAGGAAAAGGATTTTTGGGCACAGGTACAATTATGGAATCTTTCCATAAACAAGGAACTCTGTGAATGTGGAGAGACAATTTAAAGATAAAACAGAAGATCCCTGCCAGCTCTACAGCACAGTTCTTTAGGATGCGCCCTCCAATTCTATCACGTCCTGGACTTTTCCTTTCCCTGACGCTACGGAAGTGTCTCAGGACCATGCCCTCATCAACATCGATGCTGGCCTGCCCTGGGGAAACGTTTTTAAAAGTTGACTGTTCCTTACTGAAGTCGCGGTCGTTAAATGGATTAAAGAAAAAGTTCAGTTCATTGGACAGTTCAACATCAAGCTTGTCATCAAGGGAGATTGTACATTTCTTAGATTGTATCCCCATTATAGATTTCACACCCTCCCATGCAGGTCGTGAATATCCAGAAATGAACATTTCATCTACTTTGTCCTTGTAGCTATGCTTTGCAAGCTTTATTTCGATATTATTTTGTTTTTGTAGTTCCCTGTACTGAGTCATATCCCCTTTATTAAAACTGATATTTAGTTGGATAATTGTGCTCTTGACAGACTTAGAAATCCATGGCTTATTATTTGGATAGATGGAGACTCATTTTTGGGGGATGACCAAATCCTTGCAGAAGGTGATGTAAGCTGACACAGTCTCTGTGAGCTCATCAATGTCAGTACAGTTAACTTTAAACAGGTCCCAGTCTGTGCAAGAATAACAGTCCTGGAGACATTTAACTGATTCCTTCGACCAGACCGGAACCAATCTTTGTTCTGGCTTGTTCCTCTTCAGGACCGATTTGTAGGACGGAGCCAAATAGATGACGTAGTGGTCAGACGTACCAAGCGGAGATCTCCGAAGGGATTTATACGCTCCTGTCACAGATCCATAGCAAAGGTCCAGTGTTTTTGTGAGACGTGTCGGACAGGTCATGTACTGGTAGAAGTTACATAAGGACTTCTCTGGTTTACAATGATTAAAATCACCCATTACAAAGTTCGGTCAGGGAATCAAGGCAGACATGACATCTCAACGATTTGTATCAAAATATTACAGAAATGTACTAAATACACACAAATAGATAAAACTTACTTTCTTGTCAGGGAGACGCACACAAAGGAACCACGAGGACGCAAACAATACCACTCTGGAAACTTGTAACCAGTCTATACATCTAACTTGGTCCAGGAGAAAGGCCAGAAAGAACGATTCCACTGAGAAGCCATTATAAAAGAGGGAGGAGCTAACGCTAAACACAATATAATTGGAGACTGCTATGATGGATTGCTCCTGGACCAATGAACACTAAGCACTAATAAAACACAGAATTAAAGGGAAAGCAACACAAAATGTGATACCCAAAGACAGTTTTCTACACAAAGCATCAAGTGAGATTTTTACCTTTGTGAAAGGTTTCTTTGAATCTCGAAGGAGGGCGGCCTTCCAGGTGAGCAGACGAGCGCTCTCCACCGCCACGTTCATGTCGGCAAGTTTGAACTAAACCAGGTGGAAAAAAACTCAAGATGATTTATCTATGAAGCAGGAACATCAAAGATCCTGTTTCCATTCTCTAAAAACTGATGAGGTGCGTGGTTACCTGTACGGCCTGCAGTTTTCCGATGGGCGCTCCGAAAGCGATGCGTTTGTGTGCGTAGTCTGCGGCGCAGTCCAGAGAGGCCTGAGCGATACCGAGAGCCTGAGCGGCGATACCGATCCTCCCGCTGTCCAGAGTTTGCTGAGCGGGGCAGAGAGGTGAAGACTTCACTAATCGTAATGTTATCATTAGACAAAACACGTGCTCGCTGCAGGTCACTTAGCACGCCGCTGTCAACTGCGTTTCCTGAATACGGTCTTTAACGACTCGCCAGGCGGGGAATCTGAATCCTCTAACCGAATCAGAATCAGAATTTATTTGGCAAAGGATTCAGCTCTCGTTCCGACATGTTGGCTGCTCTAGTTACCATGGCGATCTTGAATCCTGCACCTCGAGGACCCAGCATGTTCCCCAGCGGCACCCTGCAGTCCTCCAGGATGATGTTGGCCGTGGACGTGGCTTTGATGCCCAGCTTGTCCTCCTTCTTCCCCAGAGAGAGGCCCGGGTGAGGCATCGGGATCAGGAAGGCGCTGATGCCCTGCAGACACAACGAGGGCACGCTCTGTGGTCACACTGCGTTCTGAGTGTGTGTGTGTGTGTGTGTGTGTGTGTGTGTGTGTGTGTGTGTGTGTGTGTGTGTGTGTCACCTTGTGTTTGAGCTTCTTGTCCGTGGTGGCGAACACGACGGTGGCCGCGGCGTCCCAGCTGTTGGTGATCCAGGCTTTGGTTCCGTTCAGCACCCACTCGTCTCCCTCCTGACGAGCCACCGTGGACGCCGCGCCCGCGTCGCTGCCGTTACCTGGAGGAGACGTGCAGATCAGTTTAGAGACACAGGTGGCTAACTTTATTTTAAAATGGCGTCTTTAAGACTCCTCAGTTTTTATCCCTCGTCTCATTAGGGGCGTGAACACGTGCGTGAGGCGTGGCGTTTACCCGGCTCGCTGAGGGCGAAGCAGCCCACCTTCTCCCCGGTGGTGAACGGCGTGATCCACTCCGTCTTCTGTTCCTCTGTGCCGAACTTCAGGACGGGTCCGATGTAGAGTGACTGCGAGGAAGAAGACGCGCACAGAGGTAAACACGACAACATCACAACACAAAGATACGTTGCTATGGCGACCGACCGGGCTCACGTTGTTAACGGACACCACGCATCCCGTGCTGGCGCAGCCTCTGCTGATCTCCTCCACCGCCAAACTGTACGCCAGGTAGTCCATCCCGGCTCCGCCCAGCTCCTCCGGGACCTCCATGGCCATCACGCCCATCGCTCCCAGCTCCTGAACCTGAAAGAGAACTGTTTGTTTTTCCTGAAGTATCCAAAGTATCAAAACGATATTTAAAAAAAAACCACCCCGAACGTTTGGGGCGCAAAACGGGCCTCATGATCGTCTGGTGTGTAGCCAGCAGAGGTGTAAAGAGTATTTTAGTGTTTTTAGTTTTATTATTCTGAGGCTGTTTAGTCTCAAAGAAACCTGAGATGAAAGATAATCCACTTATTGTTTTAAAATGAGCCTTTATGAGTTTAAATATTAGATGTTTTATTCTCTGTTTGTTTACCTCTTAGCTCCTGAAGCTTCTGACCAATCTGTTTGGTTTGAAGTATTTATTTTCACACATCTGAGATGTGTTAAATTACAGCAGCTTATAACACCCAACTTCCTCATGTCTTTTTCAAAATAAAAGCACATCAGAGATGGCAATTAGGGACTTTTATTGTGAAAAACTTTCCCGAACTAAATGTGTTTATCGCTCGGAACTTAACAGAAAACCTACTTAAGTAAAAGTACAGATTTTAAAAACGACTTAAAAAGTCGTAAGTACAGCAAAAAACTACTCAATTACAGTAACGTGTGTGTGTGAGTGTGTGTGTGAGAGAGTGAGTGAGTGTGAGTGTGAGTGTGAGTGTGAGTGTGAGAGTGAGTGTGAGAGTGAGTGAGTGAGTGTGAGTGTGAGTGAGTGTGAGTGTGAGTGTGAGAGTGAGTGAGTGAGTGAGTGAGTGAGTGTGAGTGTGAGTGTGAGTGTGTGAGTGAGAGTGAGTGAGTGAGTGAGTGAGTGAGAGTGTGAGTGTGAGTGTGAGTGAGTGTGAGTGTGAGTGTGAGTGTGAGTGTGAGTGTGAGTGTGTGTGTGTGTGTGTGTGTGTGTGTGTGTGTATACCTGTTTCAGGGGAAAGGCATGCTCTCTGTCTAGTCTGCCAGCGATGGGGGTCAGTTCTCTGTCGGCGAAGTCTCTGCAGGTTTGTCTGAGGATCTGATGAGTGTCCGGTAACTCGGCCAGCGCAGAGAAACTGCGACAACCGCTGAGACACAAGCCCAGAGCTGAGGGAGAGGAACAGAGTCCAGACACTGCATACTAATTCAAATGATTCACAGACAACTGAACGTTGTGCTGGCTTCACATGCAAACAGGAAGCAGCAACAACTGTCAGGTTTTTCAAATTAAAAGGTTGAAACTGAAGTGTAAGAGTTGTACTTTTGATCTCACAGAAGGAGATGCTCTATCTCATCTGAACGTCGTCATGGAGACGATTTATGGACACTTCTTACAGTTCTGTCTGAACGTCTTCATAGAGAGACTTTGTGAGCTGATAACATTGAAAGCACCCAACGATCCGTCTTCATCGGTGACATGGATCAGCGCCGTCAGTCCGACATGTAAATTACATCAATGTCAGACCAGATACGGATATTTGATCCGATCTGTCACTTCTCTTCAAATAATCCAGCGATGCAGAGACAGTCTGGCTCACTGATCGTGTTCACATCATGTGAGAAGACATGTTTGTTTGGTTCATGTTGTGATGGGGTCAGTTTAGGTCTGAAGATAGAGCGAGTAGAGATAACGCTTCAGCTGTTACTGATATATTATCAATAAGCTGGTGTTACGTTTAGAAACACGGAGAGGATAGTTGGCAGTGTAATATAACAGCTCTTATGTTTGTGTCACAGGGTGCTTCACATTAGCCTCAACTTTCTGACGGTGAAGACGGTGCGCCTTAAGGGTCAAAATGGTTATTAAACGCGATTAGCAAAGATAAATATATTAATATTTAACTTTTCGTCACTTTCTCTGCATTTTTCTTTATTCCGTTATTGCTGCTCTTTTCTCCCACTTTCCTCGAGTCCTTGAACGCCTCACATGCTCACCGGTTAGCTTTATCTTATTTAGGTGAAAGGTTAACCTCACTTTCAGTCACCTTCGTGTCACTTTGACAGGTTTAAAACACCTTAAAATAAAGAAGAGCCGGTCTTAAAGTACCTGACAACTATTTCAAAATAATGTCTTCACTGAATTTTAGTCTGTCAGTAAATGTTTTGAAGCTAACTGGCTAACTTGTAACCTTACCTAACCAGCCGAGGAGCTAGCTGTCAGAAACAAGGTAACCATTAGCTGACGTCACGTCTTCTTACAGCTACGTCACTTTTTCACCGACTGTAGTTCGGGTTCATGCGGTCCTTCACGAGAGCATTTCACTCATTATTAGTGTTTTTATTCTTAATGTGCTCACCTCTTCTTGCTCTAAACAGAGCCGCCATGTTGTCCTCTTCTCAACCTGCTGCAGCTACAACCACTGATGACGCAACATGCTGCCTTCACGTGCTGTGGGAAACCTGTGTGTCGCTCTGTGGGAGCACTGACAGTGACGATACTTCACCTTAACCCCGGGAAAACGTCATGAGGTTAAGGAAAGATGTTAGGAGAAGTCATAAAGGACTTAGGGAAAGGAGATCTCGTTGCTCTGACAATCCGACCACATTTCCACTTCCGGTGAAATAATAATAATAATAATAATAATAATAAATTAGATTTATTTAGCGCTTTTCTAAATACTAAAAGACGCTTTGACAGGAAACAACAAAAACAAAACAACAACTAAGAGAACAATAATCCTGATCACCACGAGGTTGGGATTGAAATAAAAGAAATATAGAGTAAGAAAAGTAAGAAAAGTGAAACCATCAGCTTCCTGTCCAATCAGAAATCAACATCAACATCAATATGATTGGATGAAATGAATTGTTACATTAATGTAAGATACACAAAATGTTTTCAACATACAAATGTACAGCAGCACAAAACAAGAGAATGAAATATGTTGAATCAAACATCCTCTGATAAAAATGTCTCTTATCTTTTATCTCTTTACGATCATCGTTAATGTTCCTGAACGGTCGGATGAGCGACTCGCTTTAAATGTTGTGGGACGTCATATCTCATCTCCTTTCCTAAAGGATGGTCCAGTGTATCCTAAAGGAGGTTATAAAGGAAGCATTGACCCACCTTTCCTTAACTTTTAGAGAATTCAAACGGCTCTTATCATGGCCGCCACTTAAATGCTTCATTTCACTCAGTGAGGAACCTTCCTAAACAAAAAAGACAATTCCAACCCACCCACAGTCTGGGCCAGGGGCGTGTCCAGACTGTTTGGACTGCGGTGGCCCAACTAGTGGTGCAGTCCATTTTATCAAAAATCCTGTTTTTCACTGAAGTTAGTAGATTATTAGCAGCAGCTGAAGAGGTCCCTGTGCTGCCTTATAACCCATTAATTCCTGCCAGAGTTTGGCTGGTTGTCTGTCTCGATATGTCAGCCTGTGATTGCAAAGCGACCAGTTTAGGGTGTAGCCCCGCCTCTCGCCCCAATGACAGCTGGGATTGGCTCCAGCCCCCCGCGACCCCAACAGGAAAAGCCAGATAGATAATGGATGGACTTTGATATCATCATGTAAACATATTTGAGTGTTCTTGCCTTTTTAATAATCATTTTCTGTATTTCATTGTTAGCTCTTGCCCTCTCACCTCTTAATTTACGTTTTATTTTGTATCTGCCTGATTTAATCCGTAGCGGCTCTATTACCGTGGCTAAATTAAAAATGAGGATTCTCCGTTAAGGTTGTGAATATATAAAGAATGACGATCACTGCACAAGAAATACAGCAAATATATCAAAACTTTATGTCACTCTGAAGTTAAAAAAATCCCACAAAAATACTTTATGTCATACCAAAGAAGAAGCAAAACTTTAAAACCAATCAGTTTAAGTTACAGGTCTGATTTAAGGTCGTCACATACACATCACTAATTCCTAAAAGAATATTATCCCAACATGTGAGAGACTTTTCAGAAGAAAAAAATAAAGGTAATCCAGTCAGGGAGGTTTGAGGTTTTTCACAACATGTTTATTTTTTAGCACCATAAAAAGTCAGTGAATGTTGTCCCGTGTTTATGCTCTCATTGTTTCTTTCCTTTGGGATGGAGCGTCGATGGTGGAAATTTAGGAAAGTTTTGGTAGTGGCCGTTTGGAGAGATAAAAAGCTGAGAGGGGCTGCATGGCTACCGCAGCACCAGACGGCCGGCAGGTGTGGTTCACTTGCTGGCGGAGGTGAAGGTGAAGCATCCTCTCTGGTGGAACTGCATGTCCCTGATACGACGAATGGACTGGATCTGGGGCTGGAAGGCGCTGAAGTCGTTGTAGTGTCTGTAATCACCGCACTCAAACAGGTACTGGTAGCCTCTGTATCCAGGGTACTGGTAACCCACAAACCTGAGAACACACGGGTGAGAGACGTTAATACAGAGGGCCACCTGAGGGTTCCCAACGGGTCTTGTGGTTGTTGCTTTTGCATTGGATTCTTTTGAGACTAGAGGTCCTTTAGGAGGTCATTGAGAGGGATCCAGATGGCCATGAGGTTTATTGAGCACTGATGGGGTTTAAAGGTCAGTTTGGTGGTCCTACATGTGGTCTGAGCTTCTGGAAGTCAAAGAGGTTAAGAGGTCATAGTGAGGTTCTTGAGTTGGATTTTAAGAGGATCTAGGGGCGTCCGAGGCAGTGTAGAGGTCCAGGAGGTTCGGTGGTCATTGGTGAGGTTCTGGATCAGTTAAGGGGATTCTTTCTGTTCTTAAACTGGTGAGTCACCAAAGTCTTTTAGTGGTCATTGGAGTGGTTTAAGTTGTTCAATTCGCCTTTTCAAACTTTCTAGTCCATAATTTTAGAGGTTATTGGGGGTTGGCAATGTTCTTGAGGTGGAACTGGGTGCCATTAAAGGGTTCTAGTAGTTACTGTGGAGATGTAGGGGGGCTTCATGGGGCTGTGGTTGTTACCAAACTCATTAAGAGGTCAATGGGGAAGATCTACTTTCTATAAAAGGGTTCTTGGGTTCATGCATACTGTTGTTGGTGATTCAAGAGGTCTAAGAGGACTGTGGTGGTTTAGGCGTCTTTAAAGGGTTTTTGGTTGTTACCAAACTCATTGATTTCAGGTTTCCTTAAAGGGTTTGAGTGGTCACTTGGGCGCTTTAAGGGATCCTTAAAGAGGTTCTGATTGTTACTTGGGGTTTGTATGGACTGCCCTGGGAAGTTCAACTGATCTGATGGAAATGTAAGGGTCATTAAGGAGGTCATAAGAGGATCTAGTGGTCCCCTAGGCAGTGTAGAGGTCCAGGAGGTTTAGTGATCGATCGATGAGGTTCTAGAGGTCAACTGGGCGGTACTATGTGTTCTGAAAACTGTCATAATTTAAGACATTCAGTGGCCATTTGAGAGGATCTAGTTTTGCTAAAAGTTAGTCTTTTGAACGCTTCTAGGAGTCCATGATGTTGAGAGGTCATCAGGAGGTTCCCAGGGTCATCGAGGAGTAACTAGGTGCCCTGAAAGAGGTTCTAGTCCTGAGTAAGAGGGGTGTAGGTGTCCTTAAATGGTGGTAATTGTCACCAGACTAATTGCAGGGTCATTTTGGAGTTCTAGGTGTCCTTAGAGGTAACCAGGGCAGTTGGGTCTTAAACAAAGGTTCACTGGTCACAAGTCCTTGGTGAGGTTTTTGGTCATTGGTGATGTTTTAGAGGTCATTGAGAAGGTTTCCTTTAAGGGGTTCTAGTGGGGACTTGGGAGGGTCCATGTGTCCTCCACTAAGTTATTCTGCTCACTGGAGAGGTTAAATATGTTCTAGTGGTTTATGGAAAATATTGGAGGATCATTGAGGAGTTTGTAGAGGTCCCATCAGGAGGGTCCTTCACTGGGTGGTGTTGGTAAAAAGGATTTTGGTGCATTAAGGCGATTCAAGAGGGGCCTGAATGGAGGCTACAGAGGACCGATAGCCTCCTCCTAAGTGACCACAAAGAGGGAGTTTTCAAGTTCTCTCAGAGGGTCTGGTGGTCTAGAAGTCCCTTTAAGGTTCTAATAGAAGTCACTGATGTGCTTCTCCAGTACAGAATGAGTAATTGGATATTCAAGGAGGGTCATTTAAGAGATTCCAGTTGCATAGAGAAGGTCATTCAAGAGGCTCCACATATCACAATAGAGGTTCTAGATGTTATTGAGGTGGTGGTCCTTCAGGGAGGCTGGGTGTTCTTTAAGAGTTTCTGTTGTCATTGTGGAGGTTTTAGGGGTTTAAGGGGGCACTGAGGAGTTGCTAGTGGTCTTTAAGAGAATCTAGTGGCAATAGAAAAAGCCCTACTGCCATTTCTAGGAGGTTCTGGACTACATCAAAGAGGTTTTCTATGTGGCTGTTTTCTAGAGCTAACATCCAAATAACAAATGTGGGAAATCTCTCGGGAGGATGGTTCTTATTTGTCACATGTGTTTTTTTATCTGCGGTATTCAGAGATCATTGAAATGCGAAGAAAATTTCCCATCTATAAATAAACATTTGAGGACAAATCTGACACGAAGCCGTCAGCTCGAGGCCTTGTTGTGATGACATGCCATCCTACTTTTTATGAACAACCACATTGTAGTGAGAGCCTGGAGGCCTGTGGTTTCCTCTGAAGCTTTGTCATGACAGAGAATTCACTTCAGTTAAAACAAGCTAATAGATATGTCATTTTAACGCAACTGGAAAAAAAACACGGCCTTATTCTGTGACTGATGTTTCACCATCACTTGTGTGTGTGTGTGTGTGTGTGTGTGTGTGTGTGTGTGTGTGTGTGTGTGTGTGTACTCACGCTCCTCCAGGCACCCTCACGCTGCCCACTCTGTCACAGAAGCCATGCGCCCAGAGGGTGGGCACATCATCCTCCTGGATCTCCATCTTGTTGCCCTTGAAGTCAGAGAGCTCATACAGGCAGATCTTGTGCTCCAGGCTGTCCTGCAGAGAGGAAACAAAGCACAAGGGCATCGAGAGTTAGTTCTCATGTTACATCGATCATGTGAAAAAATAAATCCTGAAAAGGTCCTGAAAATTCTGGGGTGAGCAGCATGTGTGGACGAGGGTAGCTGAGTTTTTCACTCAGATTTTTCCCAGAATTGTTCCTGCTAGTGTCCTGGAAAACAGTCCCAGTGAAGTCTGTGTGAGCTGACATGAGAACGCAGCACCATATTCATATTCAGGAAAGTTAGCCTTAAGTGGGTGGTGATGTTTATATCCTGCAACAGACACGCGACCAGTGCGATCTCGGTGATAAAATACATTGAATGAAGTGGCACTGATATAAAAGTAAACTGTCATCATCATGTATTGCATCCTGAGATCAGGAGGAAGGTTTCAGGGGCAACCTTGGCTGACATTTTCTTTATACATTTTCAGGAGTGCATGTGTGAAATGCCAAGTTCAAAATGTACTTTAATGGCCACCGTACAGAGGATGAATCGTCTTCTTTTAGATAAAAACACACAAAGCCTCTGCTGTGAACGTCCCCAGAAGAACTCCAGAGAGGAAACTTTCAGTTTTTTTGATTTATGGACAAAAAACAGAATTTGGCTCTTCTATGATAATCGATTCACGGTTTATGACCTTTTTTGAAAGCAAAACGTTTGATGGTGTCACACTTAAATGTGAGGATTTTCAGCTCCTCTCTGTCATTTGTAAACAGAATGTCTTTGAATCGGCGACTCTGAGCTCTGAGGGAACATACATGAATAATTCTTAAACTATTTCAGAGTTGCAGCTCCAAAATGTTTCTATTTCTGTCATAAAGGGGTTTGTTTTCTTGTGAAATAGGATCTCATACAAACTAAAGAGCCTAGTTTTCTAAACTCTTGATGTGTAAAATGATTTGTAAATCGTGTTTTCAGGGATGGACGCACCATGCGGATGGGCCTGAGGGACATGAGGCAGTCGCTGCGGTAGGAGTTGCTCCAGGTATCCCAGCGAGGATACTCTCCCTTCTCCAGGATGAACATCTCCCCACGGAGGTTAGTCTGCTCGAAGGCAACAAAGCTGGAGGAGGGGGGCCGCCGGGGCAAGGGGGGGGGAGAGGAGGAGGACGGGAGAGGAGAAACAAGAGAAAGAAAAAACAATTAAATATATTTGCGAGTAACAGAGGCAAACACACAGAGTCCGCCCGGCCGGAGCTGCTTGTACCAGATGTGTGTGTGTTGACTTACGGGCCGCACTCCACGATGATACTACGCACTTTATCCATGCCACGGTCACACACGTTCATACACTCATTCTGGACCTCGATCATCCTGCCCTGGAAGTTCTCCTGGTCGAACAGCATGATCTGCACAGAGAGGAGACATCACAGGTTAGCCCAGGACTCAGAATCAGAATCAGAATCAGAAGGACTTTACTGTCTCCTGCTCTGTTATTTTAGAGGAAGCAGTTTGACTCTGAACTCCAGTAAAAGTTCTTTAAATCTGCAGCTGCTGTCTACTTTGAGACCAGGATATAAAATATAATGATCTTAGTGATGTTATCGTAACCTGACAATAAGAAATGCTCGTTTATTATCTCGGTGCATTGCACATTCTTCATGCCCTCATACTGTAAACGTTTGCAAACCCCCCCCTCGGAAATATCTGTCACATTCCTGCAAGACTTCTCCAGCCCTCGTAGTATCCATATCTTCATGTTTTTATGGTTTATTCTATTGAATCTAAGGCGACAGCAGGAGAACTAATGTTTACTTGATTTTTTCCTTTCTTTACTTTTATGCACAAAAACACAAAGAACAAATCTGCATGAATACACTTATTCATTCAGATAAATAAAAGCTCCACCTTAGCCAGCCAAAGCCATGAAATGCATCCTCAAACCTAGCCTAGTGGTTAGTCCGTGTGCCCCATAAATGGAGGCTGTAGTCCCCCAACGGGCGGCCCCGGGTTTGAATCCTACCAGCGGCTCCTTTCCTGCATGTCATTCCTTACTCTCTCTCTCTCTCTGTCTCTCTCTGATTTCTGACTCTATCTACTATCCTGTCTCTGCTAAACAGCCCAAATAATTAACCTTAAAAATGAATCTAAGCGTCTGTAGCTGGCGTTTCTGCACGATCGCTGTGTTCACTTTAAACGCTTTTAAGCATTCGTTACAGAATATTTTTTACACAGTTTGTATTTCTGCTGAACATTCACTTAAAGTAAGAATCTAAATACTTCATTAAGTCTTTTGAATGAACGGAAACGAATAAAGCAAAGTCAAAGAGTAACCATAACTTCACAATAACTGTGCTGTCCAGGCTCATCTAAAGTGAGTCTCTGTGTCGACAGCTTAACTCTTTTTTCATCTTTAAATATCTTAAACTTGAGCAGGTAAAACCAAAACCCCCAGAGAGGCTTGTTGGGAGGATATATTTCCTTTATATCATTTGAGCGAACTCTCCCTTTAAATACAACTTTTGAAAAGCAGAAAAGCAGCTTTAGCGTTTGACTCACTCTGTAGGTTCCCATGCCGGGCTCTCCGGTCTTGGTGGCCTTGCTGGAGGCGGCAGGGGCGGGAGCTCCCTTGTCCTTGGCATCGGTGCCCTGGCTGGAGGCGGACTTGGCAGTCTGAGACATGGTGAGGGGCTTCAGGAGAGTCTGGGTGAGCAGAAATAGAGGTGTAAATGGAAGAGGGAGAGAGGTGTGAGTTATCAGAGGGGGTGAAAGTTGGTCTGTTTTTTGCAATTTGGACTAAAGCTGTTCATGTGGGAGGCTTATTTGGGACTCTGACTGGGTCTTTTTCCCCCAGAGTGAGGGTGGTTTTCCTGGGTGTGGAGGGCAGGGAGTTGGCCCTTCGGTTCTGCATGTGTCCCCCCTTGTACTGTCATAGATGTGTGTGTGTGTGTGTGTGTGTGTGTGTCCTTACCTGCGTTAGTATAGCTTGCTGTGCCGTGTGAGGGAGGCTGGCTCGTGCTGGTCCCGTCAACGCTCGACCCAAGCTTTTATACTCTGGCAAAGGCCAAACGTCGAGGCTCAGCGCACAATAGAAAACCTCTCGTCATCACTGTTGGCCCGCGCCAAAGCCACCGGGTCATCGCATAGCCTAGAAACGCCACCGGCCCCTCTGGCCCTGCCTGTAAGCGTTTTACTGTCAAAGGAAACCACTGACTGAGGCATTTTGTCCGTGTGTTGGGCTGGTGGGGCTGTAAGCTTTAGATGCATGTAGAGAGCAGGAATGCAAAGGTCCAGGAGGGGGACAAAGAGATAATCCCTCCTCTATCACCTACACGGGCACACACACACACACACACACACACACACACACACACACACACACACACACAAAACACAACACACACTCTGAAAACAAAGAGCTGCTCATCATCCTTACATCTGGTTTTGAGGAGAAAAACAAGAAAATCCTACAGAGAACCGACAAAAACACACATTTAGCAAACCCACAAACTTCGCCTGCTTTCAGTCTTTGTGCTAAGCTAGGCTAATTGCCTCATGGCTACAGGTGTGAATTTAACACAGACACACTTATTAATCTTTTTTTCTGTAACCACTAAAAGAAAGTCGATAAGAGTTTATTCCAGACTCTGCAGGCTCTTCTTCCTGTTTTCCTTTTCCTTCTTCTCGTGGTTGGGATGGAGGTCTTTTTGCTAAGCTAAGCTAATTGACACATGGCTCCAGGTTTGCATTCACTGAGGGTCTTCACATGGACTTCGTTATCCCGGTTTGGATCATATTCAGGATCTGGTGTTTACATGCACACAGAGAAACCCGGTTCTTCACCTCCCTGTGTACATGACAAACACTCACATCCTGCTTTTTGATTACTGCATCCTGTTTGTGCAGGCGCCTGTGATGTTTATTTCTAAACACAAACTGCAGCAAATTTGTGAAAAATGAGACGACTTCTGGTTAATGCGTGAATGCAGACATGGCGTTGAAGATATGACGTATCCTCCTCATTTCCAGCAACCAGAGAAAAGAGCTCCAGAATGAGGCTCATGCTGCCGCCGCCATGTTTGTTTTGCTGATATGTCACTTGACGGAGGCGGCGCCTTTGCAGGTAGTCGTCAGCTGTCAGAAACCGCAGTAAGGCGTCTACATGCCACAGGATCCAGTTAGCAAAATCTGGTATCTCATGATCGGGATATGATGTTCACATGTACAGACACAAGAACTGGATCAAAACCGGGATACTCATGTCCATGTAAACACACTCAGAAGTAGGCCTGGGGGGCGTCGGTGGCCAAGTGATTAGCTTGCAGAGGCAGCAGTCCTCAAAGTGCACGGCCTGGGTTCAAATCCGACCTGTGGCTCCCTTCCCACATTACTCCTCTCTCTCTCCAATTTCCGTCTCTATCCACCATCCTGACTTTACAAAAAAGGAAAATAAAAAAAGGAAAAATAAATCTTAAAAAATAAATAAGAAGTAGGCCTAGAAAAGAGTTTATTTCTGGAACACAAGTTATGTTTTTAAAGCGTTGGTGGTAGAAGAGAAAAGCTGCACAGCGGGCACGGTGTCTTAAATGTCTCTAAACTGTTTGCAGCTCTCTGACATAACTTTAACCTGCAGCGCTGTTAGAAATGAGCAGCCGTCTTTGGAGGTGTTTCAGGGTGAGATAAAGGATGTTGTTGTTGTTGTTGTTGTTGTTGTTGTTGATAATTCTGTGATTACAGATGGATTATTTGTCTGGATTAGGTCACCTCAAACCCGATTATTTCCACCGTGGAAGCAGGATTACAAAGTGTTTGATATGTGCAGATTAGGTGTGGACTAATCCCGCCGTGTAATCTGTGCGCTTCATGTCGAGGCTGGGTATCAAATCTCAGCGTTTTGGCAAAATCTGAGGAGCCGGCGTCCAAAAACGACTCCAACGTCCAAAATGAGACCAAACCGATCCAGATTTTAAAAAGACAAAACTGTCAGTGTCGCAGGTTTTTATTCAAGACGTGTTATTATCTGTCCATCCAATGAAAAGTCTCCTTTCATTTTCTGTACTTCCTGGTTTCCTCTCAGCTCAAAGCCCTTTGGTTCCTCAAAGAGACATCTTTAAGAAAAACCTCACAGATGTAAAAAGAGTCTCAGACTTTTCCTAAAACAGTCGAAGAAAAACAGAATTAAAGTTTGAGTCAAAATAAACATTTTTAAAAATAGTTTAAGGACGACAACAGAGTTTTTATGTTTTAATGAGGACACATTGTTATTTACGCAGAAATCTGGAGATCTCAGTTTGAATATTTCTCAAAATCAGTGCTGTCAAATTATATATTTTTTTAATTGCTGAATCTGAATAGTTGTGAAGATAACATAACATCTCTAACATCTCTGGTTAAATGTTTTTTATTACCGGGAACTATTTAGGCAAAATCCTGCTAGTTGTCTAAACTGCACAAAAACATTGGCAACGTTTCAGTGCCAAAACGTTCCCAACGCTTTTGTACAATTTACAGACAGCGCTCCTTTTGTTTGGCTTGAGGCAGACTGAAGATGTGTTGTTTTTTAAAGGTGACATATCCTCCTCCTCCTCTTCAGTGTAAATAAGTGTCAGAGCTCCTCAAAACATGTGTGTGAAGTTTCTTGTTCTAAATCCACTCTGATCCTGTATTTGATCATGTCTATAAACCCCTCTATTTCAGCCCTGCTCAGAACAGACTGTTTCTGTGTCTGTACCTTTAAATATGTAAATGAGCTGTGTCTGACCACGCCCCCTCTCTGGAAGGGCTTGAGTGTACTCGATGCTTTCTCTCTCCATGTCCTATTGTTTACGGTGAGAAGGCAGACTCAGAGGGCAGAACAAACACCTAGCTGTGGGAGTGTCACCCACCTGGGGGAGGGGCTACTGCCCTTTGTGATGTCATGAAGGGAAAATCTCCAAACGGCCTGTTTGAGCACACATTTTCTGAAAAGTGGAGCAGGCAGAAGACAGAGAGGATGGACTTTTCTCATCATTGGGGGGTTTGTAGACAGATTAGAGACACATGTTAGAGTTAGAGGAACATGGGGAAGAGGATTTTACAGAATATGTGACCTTTAAGGTTCGGTAGCGCTGTGTGTGTGTTACAATACTACAATTGATTTCATCCAAAGTGAAGAACATCCGAGAGTAAGAACAACACAAGCAAGGAGAGAGAGAGGAGGAAACAACGTCAGGAAGTGTAAACAAACAGTTTTAAATATGATTGGACACAACTGGTGCTGACAGGAAGGGACCAGAGACAAAGCACAACGGTGACAGATCATCATGAAGGTGGTAGGTGTTCATAAAGAGCTGGGTCTTTAGCTTTTTCTTAAAGGTGCAGAGGGACTCTACAGATCAAATGGAGTTCGGAAGTTCATTCCACCACCGGGGGGCGACAGAGGAGAAGAGTCTAGTCAGAGACTTAGGACCCTGTTGTGAAGGTTGGATCAGACGCCTTTCATTGGCAGAGTGTAGTGGGGGGGGGGGGGGAGTGTAGACCTGGATCAGAGAGTTAAAGTAAGGAGGAGACGTTTCTGTGTCTGTTTTGTAAGCGAGCAGCAGAGTTTTAAATTTGATGTGAGCAGTAACTGGAGGGAGAGGAACAGCGGAGTGACATGTGCTCTTTTAGGAAGGTTGAAGACCAGTCGTGCTGCTGCATTTTGTATCATCTGCAGAGGTTTGATAGTGAGCTTAGGAAGACCTGCCAGTACGGCTTTGCATCTAGTTACGGCGCCTTGATGAAATCCTTCCTCCTTGTTGTTCAGTCTGTATCTTATATACTTGAACGTGTTTGATAAGAACACAACAACTAAAGTGAAAATAATCTCACCTCAAGCTAAAACTATTGACACAACTTTGCCAAAAAATATTCCCCGTTCACTAAAAGTTGTTGGTTTTGTGCCTGACAGGCTCAGATTGTTATTCTGAGTGTCTGACATCGTTACAGAAAGGAGTCCTGCAGAGAGAGACCTTTTTTATTTAGGAGTTAAATTCAGAATTTGAATTAAAAAACAGCTGCCACAAAGGCCCGGGTCCCTTATGTGAAACCAACGTTAGAGAGCTACTGTATGTAACCACTGTTGTGTCGTATGCGGTCGTGGGTTTGAATCCGACCTGGCTGTTTGCTGCATGTCGGGCCTTTGTCTCTCCTCCCAACATGTCTCCTGTCTCTCTTCTCTTCTGTCTGTCCTATGAAGGCTAAATGGCCCCCAAAAAAAGCATCTTCTCCTCAACTTGAGCCTGTCAGTGACAAAAACCACAACAGTTACAACTGCTGGCTCTGATCTACTGGAACAATCAAACTCCTTTAAAACCCACGAGTCAGATAACCCCCAAGTTTCAAAATAATGGAACTCTTTTGGTAAGGGGCGGAAACATTTCACTTTACAGTTTGATTTCCATTCAATGGGCCAGAAATCCAAAGTTATTTTTTTGGGCCTTTTATTGGATCGGACAGCTGAAGAGAATGTGGACATGTTTGGAGGTGAGAGTGGAAGATGAAGTGCAACAAAGGGCCGAGGTCAGATTGGAACCCACGGCCGCTGCTCTGAGGACTATAGCCTCCGTACATTTGGTGCTAGACTCTCGGCGCCCCAGAAATCCAATTTGTTGCTGATTTATTATTAACTGGGTTGAATTTTCCAGTGAAATCCCCTGAATGCTGCATCCAAAGGTTAGAGATAAAGATGCTTTACCTGTCAGATTTATGGAAAACTAAACCATTTTTAGTTTGGTTTTGTGTTTGGGATGAAATAACGATCTGAATTCAGAGTCTGTCCTCTTCCTCCTCCACTTGTCCTGCATCTCGTCTCTCTTAAAACGCCTCTGTCTCCGTGTCCACTGCTCGGGGTGGTGATAATGTGGTGTCTGCACTTCTGGCCTCTGCACAGATTAACAACGCTTTTGTCGGAGGGGGGTGGGGGGGGGGGGACAAAGAAAAAAAAAAAAGGCCCCTCCCTCGCTGCTGAGCCGGTGCTTTCAGCATGGCCCCCTGCCAGGGGAGGCTTTAAAAGGGTGGGGGCGCGTGCCTCCTCTCACTCTCACAGCAGGCAACCGAAGGGCATCAAAGCAAGGTGAGTCCCTGTAGCTGTCCTTCACCCAGCACGGCACAGCGCAGAGCCAGATACCCACACACACACAAACAGCCCCGAACACAGGAGCCCACAGGCCGTCACTGCGGCCCGTGGGGGGAGATAAACGGTGGCGGCGGCAGAGAGGCAGAAATCACCCTCGTCTTTATTTGTGCAGGATGTGAAAATAGAGTCGGGTGCTTTCAGATCGACAACTTTTCATTGGAGCTAATTCGAGGAGCAGTAATTTATTTTATCTCTATTGTAATTTCTTAATTTATTTAATTAATGTAAATATGTTTGTTTTTTAACTTTTTGCTATTTTTACTAATTATACTTCTGTTTTTTTAGCTGTTCTAACAAAGAAATTTCCCCCAATGGAGAATCAATAAAGTTTATCTTTATCTTTAGCAGAGCGGTTATGGTGATTTCAAACTGCTAGAATGGACACAGTTGGTGTTACATAGTCCGCTGGTTATCTGCATAAAATAACACTTGAGTTAAATTGTGATGAAATACTTATAATCCTGGTTTTCTTATTGTGCAAGTCGTAGACTTCAGGCCACTTCTTTCCACGTTTCAGTCGCCTTTCTGTTCATTTTAATGCATTCTTTTTTTGCATTAAAGTTGAACTTTACCTCTCAGACTTTAAAGTCTCAGCCGTCGTCTCGTCCCTGAAGGTCTTCTTTCAACCATCTTCTGTTTTTTCCTCCTTCCAGACAAGATGACTCACCATTGCACCAAGTTCTCCGGCCACTGGAAGGTGAGTCTGCAGACGGAAACACAGATTCAAACATCGCCTCACTGCAGGACCTTTTGCAGCTGAGAGTTTTTATTATCTCTGAGATGTGATCGGTCCGTCTCTGCCTGAAATGACTCTGACATTTTAATAAAACGTAGAAAGAGCAGAGTTTATCCGCAGCTCAGACAATATTAGGACTCTTAAAAAATACATTTTCATATGTTTGTCAGGGTGCAAAATAACCATTTTTTAAAGTGTGACACATTTATAAATCCTGCTGTTTTTTAAAAATGTTTGCATGCCTGTATTTCCCCTTCAGATCATTGTCTTCGACGAGGAGTGCTTCCAGGGCCGTCGCCATGAGTTCACCTCCGAGTGCTGCAACGTGATGGAGTTCGGCTTCGAGACCGTGCGCTCCCTGAGGGTCGAGAGTGGAGCGTGAGTACTCGTAGAAACTGTGAACATGCTCTGAAATATCTGATATCTAAGATCTGTTTGTCTGACTGAAATGCAAAGAGGACGAGCTGAAACTACAGCACACCTCAAAACTAAACGGGAACGCTTCAGTCATTCATGTGGCACGCTTCTGCCTCTTGTGGCTGGAATGTGTAATAACAACAATAACAACAACAAACAAGGACCTGAAAAACATGACAGACAACATATGTCAACATATTAATCAGAAGTAAAATGATGAGAAGGTTGAGATGAATGAGAGTTTAGAAAAGATGTTTGTTTTTAGCTCAGAAGATGAAGAGCATAAATAAATAAATTTAAATTTTAAGCATCAGTTTGCAAGGACAACTTTAAAACAGAAATGTATTTCTGTAATTGGAATTAAATTGTGGAATTCTTTAAATAATGATTTGAAGGGTTGTGTTCAGATATTTCAGTTTAAGAAAATATATAAGAGCAAAGTTATCAGACGGTATGAAGTTGACAGTTAGTGTGTTTTCCTTCTTATTTCTGAGGAAGTCAAGACTGAATTGTCAGATTTCTTTGATGATGATTTTCTAGGTGATATTCATTCATTGATTGTATTTGGACAGACCATCCAGACATTTATTGTTTGCTTTTTGAGTAAGAGGGCAGGCAAAACAAGATTTATTCTCCTCCCTGCTCCTTTCTGTACATGGGATAAAGTGTGAATCGTTTTTTCTTTTTTTTTCTGTTGTGTGTTTTGACATGTACAGAACAAATAAAAAAATTAAAATGAATGAATAAGAGACGAGTAAATAATCTTAAAGTCTTAAACACGGGAGAGATCTGTTTTTTTTTCTCTCACTTGCCTCTCGGGGCTTCTGTAGAAAAAATGCTCATTAGGCCGTTCAAAGAAAGAGAAAAAGGATTCTGCATCTGTTAACTCTGAATCTCTCCCCTTGTGTCTCCACAGCTGGGTGGGATACGAGCACGCCTCCTACCAGGGGCAGCAGTTCGTCCTGGAGAGGGGAGAGTACCCCCAGTGCGACGCTTTCGGTGGCAGTAACGCCTACCACATCGAGAGACTGACCTCCTTCAGACCCATCGCCTGTGCTGTGAGTTCAGATTGTTGTCTCTGACTGGACAAACGGCTGAAATGCTTTGTGTGTTTTCTTTTTGTTTATGTTCCTCCTCTTGCTCCTCCCCCCCTGCAGAACCACAGAGAGTGTCGTATGACCATCTTTGAGCGTGAGAACTTCCTGGGCCGTAAGGGCGAGCTTAGCGACGATTATCCCTCCCTCCAGGCCATGGGCTGGTGCAACAACGAAGTGGGCTCTCTCAAGATCCAGTCTGGAGCGTACGTTTGTTTTCCACTTTTTTTTATTTTTTTTTATACTTTTTTTTTTCCGAAAGCAGCTCATAAAAATAAATCTCTGGTTAGGAAGTTTCACAATCTTGTGCAACATCTAATCACTACTTCCTCCTCTTTCTGCGATTTCTCAACAGATTCGTGTGCTACCAGTACCCCGGTTACCGTGGTTACCAGTATATCATGGAGTGTGATCGTCACTGTGGGGAGTTCAAACACTTCAGGGAGTTCGGCTCTCACTGCCAGACCCCTCAGATCCAGTCCATCCGCCGTATTCAGCAGTAACACCCCCCCCCTCCTCCCCCTTTACTCCCATGCCCCCTCCCTCCCCCCCCCCCCCACCCTCCCACCTGCTGCTCCCCAGTGCTGAATAAACTGTATTTCTTTTAAACCAAACTGACTTCCACCAAAGTATCTGTTTCACTTCTAGATAAAGACTCCACACAGTCCATGTTTTCATGAACTCATATTTCCTCTGCACATCCCACATGAGGAAACATGGAGGGTGCATGTTGTTGTCTGTTTTAAACAGTAAAGGTTGGGTTGTAAAGAAGATATAAAAGGCGTAATCATTCTGCTAAATTTAGCTGCAGAAACACAAACACATTTTTCACTATTTTGATGATCTACTAACAGTTTGGGTCATATATTCAAAAAGCTCCAAATAGAAGCTGGGCCAAAGGGTCTGCAAACAAAAATCATGTCATAAGAACACAGACGAGGGCAATCATGATACATGTTCCTCAAAGCTAGCTGCTAGTAGCACCACTTTACAGTATGTTAACTTATGAGGGGTTTTGAGACCGAACAGTTCTGGGGACTTTATGAAGAGGAACTATCCACTTGAGAGCTAAGCATCATGGGAGTAACTTTCCGGTTAGACGGTTTGGGTCCGCGCCTCTTGGTTAGCGTTGTTTTGGAGAGCGTTGGAGACCGTAACGTTTGCCAAAAGTGCACGACCACACGTGTCTGGGGTTTCCACAATGCTCATCCACCTGACAAAGCTTGTTTGTACTGCTACTCATTTATCACACGAGAGGAACGTAGTGCCCCCTTGGTGGCGACCTCCGTGCTGCAAATGCACCCTAACTTTCAGTCAACCTAAAAACATGCTGAGAGCTGGAGCTGAGGCTGAACGTTTTAGCTGTCTGGTGAGATTTTCTTTTGCATTCTTTTGAGCATTAAATTCTTGTGCAGTTGACCTTCAGAGCCACCGTAGAAACACTTCCCCCAATTAATTACATTTCAAAATATCTATTTTAGATGTGTGTGTTTTTATGTGGTTGTCTTACAGAAGGCCTTTCCATTGAAGTGTATGAGGAGCAGTACCGCTACTAGCCAGGGGACGGCGCTGTGTTTCCACTTTAACTACACATCCAGCTCACTGGTTCATCACAGAGAACCACGAGCTCTGCTGGTACATTCACTGACAGGGGCTGCTGCTCCGTGACTGTGCACATTCAATGGGAACAAACACAACGCTTTTATTGCTGACATCGAGTAAAAGTGGTGATTTAGTGCATGATTATTGTCCTGCGGTGAGGCCTTCACTCATTCAATTAAAAATAGAGCTAAGTACACCCTCCCTTATTTCTTCCCTGTGGGAATTTCCTTACAGACAGACTGGTCGATGCTATTCCCAGTTAACGTCGTTAATCATCAACTGCCAAATTAGCCCCACATCTTTAAAGAGGACATATGATCCCCCTCCTCCACCTTTTCAAACGGTCCCCTGTGGTCTAAATGAAACATCTGTGCTGTGCTTTGATCAAAATCTAACATGAATCAAGCACCAGAGGAGGTTTGTGACCCTGTATAAACCAGCTCTCTCAGAACGCTCCGTTTTGGTGTGTGTGTCTCTTTAAATGCAATGAGCCCCCCCCCCCCGAGTTTTCCCCGTAGACATCAATCCTCTGTAGAGAGAATAAAAATGGCGGATACGTGCAAAAGTTTAGCTCTAGTCTGGGGGTGGAGTCTATGGGTGGAGATATCAGGGGAGGGGAGGGGATTTTTATTTACCAGAATCCCACTGTGACATCACAAGGAGAGCACATTAGAAACAGAGCATTTTTCTCTGTGTTGTAAGACTTATGCAGACCACAAACAAAGGACTGGATGGATTTATTTCACATGCTGTGGGTCAGTAGACTCTCAGGTTACCCAAATATATGTTCAACAACACTGTAGGAGTGGATTTTTCAGAATATGTCCCCTTTAAAAACAGAAACCTTCTCTTATTTAAACTGTTTCTGTATTTACCTGTACATGCAGCTCGATGTGGGGTTCATTACTTGTTATAAAAAAAAATGAATCAAATGCTGATTTTGCTTGAATAATCTCAAAGAAAAATCGAAAATACAAACCCTGTCCTCCATTGTGGTCCCGCTCCAGTCAGCCGGTTCCTCTCCGGGTTTTGCTAGCTGCCTTCCCGCCGCAGTGGGAGGAAGTTGGTCCACAAAACAAGCGGTGCCACACTGTGAGAAAGAATATATGAACATAAATATATGTTACATTAACTTATCATAAAAGGTCGTGTGCTTGGAAACGGACAAATGAAGACAAAAAAACCGAGTGGACGGAATCCCCTCTAACGGGCGGAAGGAAAGAGCTGCCTGCTGCCTTCAGGTGCTGAGGGAATAATCGGAGAAGTGAATACACGACTTGGAAAATGACCTCCCTCATGTAAAAAAAATAGAAACTAAAAATGACTTGCCGAGTTGACAAAACTTATGTCACTTTAGGCAAACTCATGGGTGACCAACGTAAATGCCTTTATGTGGGGAAAAGAAAAGGATTGAAAATTCTTAATTTGGTCGTTTGTACGTTGAAATGAGATATTAGGCTGTAACAGTTCATTGCTGTCGAATACATTTTGGTTAATCTTTTTTAGGGGGCATGATGTGTTATTATTTTCCCCAAAGTGAACCCCAGGGACGCGGTCACTTTCAGGTCGGGGTGCTGAGAGAAGTTTTCATGATGATGTCATACCATGTGCTGTACAGCATTAATTAATTGTGATGTTCTGTATTGTATTCTCTATTTGCAACATCTCATACTGGTTTAAGAACATTTTACACAAGCGTCATAGTGAGAGTTCAGACGTGGACTATTACCAATTTACAGTTGGTTTCTTGTTTATAATAAACAGAGCAGTGAGGGTGAAGAGAGGGCGTGTAGAGCTGTTTGAACAACGTTTAAAGCCGTCCATTAGGGGGGATAAGGAGAGGCCAAACCACTTCTACTGACTGGCTGCTTCTGACTGTTCAAAGTGCTTTTACAACGCAGGTCACACTTACACATTCACACACTGATGGCAGAGGTTGCAGTATTAGCTAAATCCCATGCATAGACATTTGCCGCTGCCGAAGCAGCAGGAGCAACCTGGGGTTAAGTGTCTTGCCATTTTTCTGACGTGTTTCAGGAGCTGGGGATCCAACCCTCGACCTTCCGGTTAAGAAACGATCAACCGCTGAGCCACAGCTACACCACCGAGTAGACAATCTGCAGTGTAGTTCACACACTTCACTGGTTAACACTTGTTTAAAACATCACAGAACAACCAGACACGACTCAAGACTCAAATTAAAAGCTTTAGAACACACCGAGGTTTAGCGAACGGCTCTTTAACCTGAAAACTCTGAGCATTTTGGGAGCACCTGAAGGGAACACGAGTCAGCTGTAAGAGCCGGTTCTTTTATGTGAATAAGGAAATCTCTTTATTTCTAAAGCAGATTTCTTCTCATTATTATTAGTTATTTGTAAAATCAATAGGCTACAAAGTATTTTAAATATAAATACATAATTAATTTACCAACTATAAACCGTGAAGAGGTAGGAGAGAGGAGTGCCGTTTTGTGTTTGCTGTTTAACTTAAGAATGTGGTTAAGAAAATGTTTTGCATAAGTTGTATCATTGAGGTAACAGGTTACTTTAACAGTCAAACTAACCGCTGCCAGCTAATTTACATCTCCCAGCGCTCCCTCCCCCTCCTTCACGAGTAATGTGCCGTTCAAGAACGAATCTGCTTTAAGAAACGACTCCTTTAAATGCATCACTATCTATCATCCAGTCGTCCTTCCATCTATCCTTCTATGTTGTGTTTAGGAACCATATTATTTAGTAGGTTTTTTTCTTGCAACTTATCACAATGTAATCAGCCTAAATAAACATTTTAAGAGATAGTGTTATTATTTGGGGCTACTTTAGCCAACACAGTGTCAAAGGCTGTGTCCGAAACCGCTTTCTTTCCTACTATTCATAATAAATATGACGTCACATTGAGTATGACGTACGATCTGAATCATAGTAAGCAATTTTGTGTATATCCACACAAGTCGTACTAAACTGCCCTACATTGCCGGTCTCAGACTGTCCAGCAGCAGAGCTCGCCAGCCAGCCAAAATTAAAAGTAACTGTACTGTAATGCATTTTATATGTTGTCCAATAATACTAAAATGATTCAAACAGTCTATGGTACGGACCAATTGTTGTGCTAGCTAGACGCGAACTTATCCCACTTAGCTTGGATTTAAAGAACGTCACGACCCATTATTTAGTCTGTTGCTAACGCCATACTAACAGTCAAGTTAGTATTCAGTACTGATTTAGTATCTAGCAGACAATATGTTAGAATGTGGGTTAAACTGTGTTTCTGCAACATCGCTGTAACTTAGCCAAGCCGTCAATGTCTTTGTACATTCTTATTGAATCCCTAACGGTGTGATATCGGTGCCCCAGTCTGTAAATTCACATCGGGTAACTGCGCAGAGCACAGAGGGAGCTCCACATACACACACACAGTTAGACATGCACACACACTCAGCTCTGGCTCCGCCTTTCCCGTCTCGCCTCTTTAACGCACTTTGTTAGGCTACTTCTTGAAGACGGTACAGAGGACCCTCCATTATGCCTCAGCGACATCCATATTGAAGGAGAAACGGCACGGGGATGTGAATACCGAGATTTGAAACGGCGGTCTGAAAAGGGCTCGTGACTAGCTTTTAACTGGTAGCATAGAAGCAGTGTAATAAATATAAAAGATGAGTGATATATGTTTTTGAAAACACATAACAGTAATTATTTATGAAACTAATGGAACTCTAGTTGGTCTAAATCAGGGGTGGCCAAAGTGCGGCCCGAGGGCCATTTGTGGCCCTTGGGGGGATTTTTTGTGGCCCGTGACTTCAAATGAAGAATCAGAAGATTTTGTCCCGAGGCCTCGATTAAGATCGGCACATTTTCTTATTTTTATTTTTCATATTAACAAGGGATGAACAATATTCCTAAAATAGAAAATGTTCAGGAACATGTATGTTGTTGTTTTTTTTTTTTAAATCTACAGCTTTTACTATTTTCCAAATTTTTTGTAAACTAGCGGACTGTTGTTTAACCATTTAATGACCTGAGCTAAATGCAGAAAGCTTTTCCAAAAACATGAACCACGTTACAGGCTTGATTCTGAGGAAAAAAACAAATAAAGTAGAACGAAGAAATCTAAATATTTGATTTCTTTTTATTAAAGGGTTTCTTTAGCGAGCCTTTTGGTTCTGATCTACAAAGCCTGACTATCTTTTCAACTCTATTAAAAAAAAAAAAACCTGTGGCCCACGAGCGATTCTAACACGACAATTTTGGCCCGCAAGAAAAAAAGTTTGGACACCACTGAGTCTATACGGAAGAGGATTAGGGCCACACAAAAAACAGAATTCTGACTTTATTCTCAAAATTCTGAGAATAAAGTCAGAATTCTATTTTTTATTTGTTTTATTTGTTTTAATGTGTTGCCCTAATCCTCTTCCTTAGGTCTAAATGAAGAAACTTTAGTAGCCGAAAAAGTCGACTCTTATTGCTGAGTCGAGCCAAAAGATCCGAATCACCGAAAAGAACCGGAACTCCCATCACTATCCTCCACCAACACCACCATCAGCGTCACCATCAGCCCACAGTCAGTCGCTCTGTGCTGGGTCTGCAGGCGAGGAGTGTCCCCCCCCCCCCCTCAACCCCAACGCCCGGGGTTACTCAACAAGAAGCTATGGATTACTTCCTGCGGGGTTCTCTTGGTTTTTAAAGCCGTTTCGGACTCTTGGAGACTTCTCGGAAACGGTGCAGGACTTCCCCGACACGAGCAGCCGTTTGAACTCGCAGCCGTTAGCTTCACGATATTTTACTGTTTTGAAATCGAGCCAGTGTTTCTGTTGGTGTGTTTACGGCTGGGCAACGGGAGCGTTTCTGTGTGTCTTCTGGACGGAAATAATTCAAACTAGATGATAAATCACTCCACACCTCACTCGATAGTTAGCCCACTGAGGCTAGCAGGTTTCATTTTGCTAAGCTAGCGTGGCGGCTAACTAGTAGATATCGATATTGGCAGCAGGCTAAACGCGCGTTAGCTCCCAGAGAGTCGTGTCGGGTTTATCTTTATTAGCTCCTCTCACCTTCTTTCTCCTACTGGATTCGGTGTTAACCATCCAGAGGTGTTAAACTACATCTGTAAGGACATTTTTGTATGATTGATGAGCCGTTGGGGGACATTTCAGTCTTACAGGAAGCCAGCAGCAGCAGCAGGAGGAGCAGGAGGAGGAGCAGGAGGAGCAGGAGGAGGAGCAGGACGGCAACATAAACAACAAGAAGCGCTCTGAAGATTTCATGGAGTCCTGAGCTTGTGTGCCAAAACGCTTCTAAGAGATTTGCATTTTTTAGTTGTTGCTACAAACAGCAGCAGTGTCCTCCTCACTGAGACACATTTCAACCTGTCACCTCCTAATTTTCCCTTTTTCCGGTTGCAACACGTGTCCGGGTTTTATTGTTTTCTGCTGTCACTGTGCAGCCTCTGAAATTGGAGCATTTCTTTTATTTTATTTTTTTGAAAGCGCAGTGTTTACATTTTAAAGACACTGAAACACATGCAGCACTGGAGAAAGACCAGTCGTCCAGGCGGATTTCCACCAAGAGGACCAGGAGAGTCCCCCCCCCCCCACCTCCCCCCCCCCCCTCAGAGACCTGTAGGATTTGACAGCTGTCTCCAGAATCCAGCATCTGGTACATCTCTGTGAGACTATAAAGCGAGGAAGCCTTAAAAAAACGAGATCTCATCTGGCCCCCTTTTTTTCCCTTCTTGCAGCATTTCTCTCACAATACGCCCTGCATGGAGAAACCTGCGTTTCTGCACTAAATGGGATTACAACGACGGAGATCAGGCGGCCCTGCATGGTGACTGTGTGTTATTTCTGCAGTAACCTGTCACCCAAATGTCTACCCTCCTCAATTTCCCTTTTTCTGTCACAATGATGGGAGTGTGAGGGCAGCCGGAGACAACGACACCAGCCGCTCCAGTCGATGGTCAGCCCCGCCGTCCGCTCCGCTGGGCCCCCCGTCACGCACCTTCACTGCTTCATGTTATCTGGAGGAGGACATTGTTTTGTATAATCATCCAAAACCAGAACCCATCCCCAGCCCCGGGTTTTATTTTATTTTTATTGATTTGGTCGCACCAGGGTCGAAAGATGGCGGACCTCGAAGCAGTGCTCGCCGATGTCAGTTATTTGATGGCGATGGAGAAGAGCAAATCTACTCCAGCGGCCCGGGCGAGTAAGAAAATCATCCTGCCTGAGCCCAGGTAAGCACATTAACAAAGCGCTGTGGTGTGGTGTTGAGCTGTCTGCCTGCTAATTTCGTCAATATACATTGTAAATGCTTTGCAGCCGTGTAGGGAGGTGGAGGCGTGCTTCCTCTTCAAACCTGTGACTTACTGTAGATACTCACAGAAATGTGACTGTGGAGCTTTCTGCAAACATGCAACAACAACAACAACAAAAAATGATGCCAAGACGCAATTTTCAAACCATCTTACTCCTAAAAATGCATCAGCAACTTATTCTAGTGATTCAGAAAATCTAACGAAACCAGAAAAGTAGGTTGTGATGCAGAAGATTTCCCATGATTTTCTCTTTTATTTTTGGTAACAATATGAAGTGTTGATGGAGTTCTTCCTTTGCAATTAGTGTCACATTATTCTGACAAACGCTCACCATACCTCCCAGGCTTCCTTCACTTATAACCACACCATAAATATGTTTCCTTTGCAGCACATTCATTGAGGCCATCGGTGTTTGTGAATAGTACTTTGGATCCTCTGAGAAATATGACTGTAGAGCTTTTTGCAAAAACAACAACCATGCAATCACTGAATTAGCATCTTTCAGCTGCAGCATGTTGATACAGAAGCTCACAGCTGCTGGTTGTAATGCTTCTGCATGCAGTTTATATATATCTGTTATATTCTGTAAAACATTCCCATCATCCTCCAGGCGTGCTTCAGTGACACTGAGATCGTTTATACATTTTGTGGAGCATGTTCTGCACATTATTTCCAGCTGCTGAGTCTTGTTTTGTGTTTGTGTAAGTGCTGTGTGGAGCAAACCATGCATCGCTCCTGTGCTCATCCATGCTGTTTGCAGTACGAGTAGGCCATCAGATGAGGCTACAGCTGACATCAGATTTAAATAATACACCCCCCCCCCCAAACATCCACACATAATTGCACATCCCTTTGTCCCCTCTACGCAGCTCATCAGGCCTTTGAATGTGTCTCTTCAGAACAGGTTTCATGTAGCATGCATCTGAAAATCGAAGAGGATGTGGTTGGTATTTGGTTAATGAGATAGATGCATTTCATACCAGGTTTATAAATGTCACAGTAAGTCGAATGAAAACCCCTCTGTGTGTGTGTGTGTGTGTGTGTGTGTGTGTGTGTGTGTGTGTGTGTGTGTGTGTGTGTGTGTGTGTGTGTGTGTGTGTGTGTGTGTGTGTGTGTGTGTGTGTGTGTGTGTGTGTGTGTGTGTGTGTGTGTGTGTGTGTGAGCAGCTTTGTAAAGTCATACTGCATTTGTGTAGATTTTGTTTACACTTCTACACCTTATTAATCACAAACTGCTCCTGACACACACACACACACACACACACACACACACACACACACACACACACACACACACACACACACACACACACACACACACACACACACGAGTAGAGAGGCTCTACAAGTGCACATGTGGGTTAAAACAGACATCATATTTTGAACCGGGGCGATTTCGGCGGAGGTCAGCTATTCATTGACTCACGGGCTTGTCTTGGCAGATCAGCAGAACGCAGTGATCCGCGCAGTGTGTTAGACACAGTAATGAATCTGAAGCCTGTTGATTGTTCCACCTAAAATGATTGAATAAAGGGATATTACATAACGGCCTACATTGATTCCCATTCATATACCAGAGTTTTAATGATGTGGAATCAATCATTACCTCCTATATCTCTTGTAACCATTAATATGTCATAAAGAGGCGAGAGGCCCCGCCCCCTGTACATGTTTAAAAACAATCATTTCACCTTCAGTGCTCAGCTTAAAAGGCCCTCAGGGTTTGTAATGAATTCTCCCCCTCCGGCACGTCTTGACAACAGCTCATTATGTTGCTCAGCTGACAAATGTCAATATTAACCGACATGGGTGAAAGAGTAATAGTGTGTTAGTCTTATTTAAGCCGTGATGTTGGTTCTTAATGACACAGAAAAAGTTTTTCATTGTTCAGCCTGCAGCGCTGAAACAGGCCGTTATGGCTTCAACATTTCCCCCAAACTTCAGATTGTTGTTTCATTACAGAAAAGATCCCATCAGAAATAGAAACACTTGTTGTAGAGTAAGATATTTCTTCAATGAAAATCAGCTGCCATGTCGTTCTCCTCGAACACGGCCAGACTTCATTGTTAAAAACAGAACGTTTACGTTGCACAGTTGTCGTTGGGCTAGAAAAGAAGCGGTGTCACTGTCTTCATTCTGTAAATTGTAATTCGGTTCGGCTCATTTGGGTTCTCAGGATTATGTTGCAGCCATCGCAGCCTGTTTTGAGGATTCAGCGATTTACTGGAGCTATTCCAAAATGTTTCATTTCAATTCAATTTTTTCAGTTTTTGTTTGTATAGCATCAACTCATAACAAGTGTTATCTCGAGACACTTTACAAAAAGCAGGTAAAGTACCTTACTTATTGCTATATTACAAAGACCCGGCCTATCCATCATAGCGTTTAGCGTTTAGCGTCGTCACCCACCACAAGTAGTCTGAACCCTGAAGTATTCAAAAAGAGAGCTTTAAAAATACCAGATTCTCCTCAAACATCAAACAACTTGCTTTATAACGGGTACATAACGGTTTTATGGTCCTCTGCCCCTCCTTTTTTTTAAACTATATTTTTGCATATTGTGTCTCGTTTACGTGACTGCTCATCATTTGTGACGATGTTCAGTAAGGTGAGAAATGTTGTTTCCTTCTTCCAGGCAGTCGTTGGTTTTGTTTCACGTTTGTTTGTTATCAAATGATCTTGCAGGTTTCGGTTCCTTTTTCTGGGGACTAGCGAGGGTGACGATGTGTAATCGTTAAGGTAGCTAATCGGTCACATCCCTTCTTTTACATCAAGTCAGTAAAATGAAATGCTGCATGTGTTGGGGACTATTTTCAGTGGCGGATGAATCCACATTTGCAGGAACGTTGTCTTCCAGTTTGGCTCTCGAGCACAGAGAAGGATGATAATAAATACTAATAGTTGAGTTACTCTGCAGATCGATTACACTTCATGTCCATGTCGCGTACTCGTGCATGAGATACTGTAGCGTGCCGAAGCACACCTCTCTAGCTTTAAGACACACACAACCCTCGTGAGAAGTAAATAAGTCAGCAGCCTTTAATCCTTTAGATAAAGAGTCCATCAACATGAAGATCTTTACACCACGAGAGGCTTAGTGCTACACCCAAACACACAACACAAAGACCTGTACCTGGACTTCACTGGATACCACTCACTATTAAATTATACTCAAATCTTCCTCTAATAGTTTATAGCTTTCACACTTGCAGGAATCTCCTGAAGATCTCCAGGAGGAGCTGCATGTGTGAACGCAAACATCCGCATTTTCCGCTCAGACTTCACCTTGAGTTCCTCCGGCCAGACACCCTAGTATTATTTCAAGGGCTGTCCCGAATACCATTACCATCCAGTAACGGATCCAGTGTGAATGGGCGCACGCCGCCTGACCGAGCAAAACCGTCTCTATCGCACGCTGCCTTTGTCTTGTCTTCACTTACTTTAAAGTGTTCCTACACAACTGAAGTCTTTTATGAAATATCCTTTGAGGTAATACTGAGCGACATCGTGTTGCTTGCCGTGTGCATCCTGCCTCACATGCAGAATAAAAATCATTGGTATTTAGTCCAGTTGGTTTGTTTTTAACCTTTGAGAACATAATCAGGATCATCTCGTTGGGCTGTAAAGCTTGTTGCCACCATGCTAATTGAGTTCGCCGCTCCTCATTAGATGCACACAAACCCTGACTGATGCCGGACGTTAATCCCAACGATTGGCTACCGAGTACCAGTGAGGAGCTGCTGACAACATTCACTTTAACTCCACCTGAACAAAACACTGATTATCGGTTGATAAAACCTCCTTCATCAGATTAGCAGCGGGATAGGAGAAGGTCATTTAGGCTGCACAAACGGTCATTGTAGGTTTAAAAAGAAGGCACCAGGAACAGGTGTGTCTACATTGATGCATCAAAACAAGCAGTGATGTGTTATCCTTCTGTGCATGTGGTTTATGAAATGATTTCTTCTGGATATGAGCTTTTTTATTTATTGCTCATCGTGATGCTGGAGCTGCAGAGATAAAAGCCTCGGCTAATGGACGTGTAAAAGCATGAATACACCGCTGCTGAGTATATCAGTTAGCAGGGCTCACAGTAATGGGAAACTTCAGCTAAAACATGTCAGTGAGGTCATTATTATTACAATAATGCCTCCAGTATAACTGGACGACACGGTCGCTTTGTGGGAGAGCCTCATCCCATCCATATCTCGTTGTCTTGCTTTAGAGCAACAAGTTTAATTTGGGATGGAAACGTGAGAGGAGACGGACGTGTGTGGATTCAATCTGTGAAATCAGTTTCTGAAAATAACAAAAGCTGCAGAAATAGTGTACAAAACTGACAAACTTTTTACACATGCACAGTTTTAGCAGTAGCAGTGGGGCGTGTGGGAAGGTTGAAGCCACATGCTAGCTGTCGGGTGAAGGAAGGGGGGTGGGCGGGGGGGCAGTTAAATGTGGCACTTTGGAGATAGCGTGGTGCTGCCACATTCTCGGCGGGCCGAGGCTGTGTCCTCTGGCAGCGAGGTGAGACTTTGACAGCAACACTGGAGGCTGTTGAGATGAGATGGGGGGGGGGGGGGGGGCGAGGGCGAGAGGAGGACCCGCTGTTGAGGAGACGAGACGTGACCAAGTTCTCCAGGAGGTGGAGATACAAGTGAAGACGGAGACTCTGCGAGGCCGGCTCCCAGATGGTCGGAGCCATTTGGAAACTGACCTTCTTTAGATGTGAGACTCAGGCAGCACAATAAATATCACCATACAGTCAATACGTATTTTCTATGTTAATACTGTAAGCTAGGTGATAGACACAGCACCGCTCTGACTTAGTAGGATCCTGTAGAGCTGTGTGTTAACGCTGAAAAAGATTGTACCCCTTTTTCATCCAATAGAAAGCCACATTTATACCTTCAAGCACAATGAGGTGAAAGAGCGCTGTAACTAAGTTCAGCCATCATCCCACCGTTGTACGGTCATACTGATTCCCCGACGGTGTTATAGCGGTGTCTCAGTCTGTGAGTTCATGGCACAGCAGGGAGCGGCACATACAGAGTCAGACACACACACACACACACACACACACACACACACACACACACACACACACACACACACACACACACACACACACACACACACACACACACACACACACACTGGCTGGAAGGCTGGCGATGGAACGTCTAAACATGTCTGGTTTTCTTGATCGAAAGTACTGACAGTTAAATATGTAGCAGCACAATAGAATAATAACTCTCAAATCACCCTGCTTCACCAGTGTGATCTATAACTGTAATTTATGTATCTAATAAACTCGTAACATTTTTAATATTATTCTGTTGCACTCGCGGGATGTTGAGATGCAGCGATGACTCATTAGAGAAGTGCCGACGGGCTCATTGGACCCCTCAAAGGCGATCCCGCCCCGAACAATAGAAACAGAGCTGTGCTAACTCTGCACGTATAAATCCATCAAACAGTCATCAGGTGTTCTGTCAGGATTTGACACACTCTGTATGAAGGCTTCTTTTTTACTTTTCCAGCCCCTCATGATGAATTATATAACGGATACATTATTGTTCACAAACCAGTAAAAGAACAACTGCAACAAAAGGAAACCGAGAGCAGAGCGGGCATCCCGGGGAATCACTGCAACAGTGGAGGAATTCACAGATTTCATTTTGAAGTGCAGCGAATTAGGACAGCCCGTGTTTGTTTTTGTAATTGCATAATCTTGCTTGCTGGAGAATGAATGTGGACGGTGCCATCGTGTTGTAATCAAACAGGGCGCTAAATCCTAAAACTAACATTGTTACTCCTGCTGCCGTTTTTCCAGCCAACACTCTGACGTCGCACTGTTCCTCTGAAGAGCTCCTGTTTGAGCTCTGGGAACAGAACATCAGGTTTTTAAGGTTACCTCTAAAAGAAAGACGGTCCTCAGAAAGTGCTGGTCCTGCTCAGATATTCAGAGTGTGTGACAACATTTCAGAGAGAGAAAAAGATAAGACCTCTCTGTCTAACAGTTACATGTTGTTTTTCTAAAAACAGGAAACAGCTGTTACATCGTTTTCTTTAATCCTGCCAGACGTCTTTTATAAAACCACTTCTTTTACCTGCACTGTGTTCTGTCTTTATGTGGTAATAACTGGCCGTGTATCGGATCATAGATTCTCTTCATGGATCGAGTTGTTTCTCAGATTCCCTCACACACTGACCATGTAGCCGATGTGTGTGTGTGTATTTGCGATGGCGGCTCTTTCAGCGCGTGGTGTGTGTGAACGCAGAGGGAGTGTTTAGGGACCACATCTTCACTTAGGGAGACTTTTGTTTGGCTGAAGTTACAGCTACAGACTCCAGATCAGTTCCTGTTGTTGATATTCAAATTAAAACGATTCCCAGAGAACTTTATCTGAACGTTGCTCTGGCTTCACATGCAAACAGGAAGCAGCAACAAATTAAAAGTGTTAAACTGAAGTGTAAAAAAAATCATACTTTTGATCACATAGAAGGAGCTGATCCATGTCGTCTGAAGGTCGTCATGGAGACCATTTATGGGCTCTTCTTTACAGTTCAGTCCGTATGGATGATGGACCAACTTTGATCTGTTGATTTTCCATTTGGCGAGTAAACTCTATAGAAGCTATCGGCCACACGGCGTGTAACTGTTTATACAGTCATGTATAAAACGATGCTGAGTATGAGTAGCAGTCTGGTGGCTTTATAGAGAGTGAAAGATTCTCTGTGACACCGTCTGAAAAGTTGTCTGAGACTGTCTCAGACTGAGAACGTCAGGGTTTGAATTACACCGCAGTCATTCCTGCCTGTGGCCATCAAACTTTATAACTCCTCCCTTTGAGTGACAAACACTCCGTCTGACCCTGCACTATTTCAGCCTGTAACCTCCATCATAACTCATTATTTATTAAAACTGCAATATAATAATAATGAATAATATGTTAATGATAACAAAGTGAAATATTGAAACAAACAGTTCAATAATCTTGATAATGTGTGTTTATATTCCATTTTACTCTTATTCCTGTAAATATTTCTTGTACCTATTATTGATATCTTACTTACATTCCTATTCTATTTGATTAATATTTGTATTACTATATTTCTACTGCTATACAGTATATTTTGGAGCAACTGTAATGATTGAATTTAATAAAGTATTTCTGATTCTGATGGCTTCCAGCTAAAGCGATTCGCTGGAGCATTACCAAACTCAGTTAACCTTTGAGTCATTGGGTCATTGGGTTGGGAATCGGAGGGTCACTGGTTCAAGTCCCGGCACGGTCCAAGTCCGGAAATTGGCCTGGTAGCTGGAGAGGTGCCAGTCCACTTCCTGAGCACTGCCGAGGTGCCCTTGAGCAAGGCATCTAACCCCCCCACCAGCTCAGGAGCGCCCACTGTGGGCAGCCCCCTCACTCTGAGACCTCTCCATTAGTGCATGTCCATAGGATCCTGTTTGTGCATGTGTGTGTATTTCAGCCTATCTTTGTGTAGCATGTTAACTAGACAGTGTAAAAACGAATTTCCCCTCGCAGGATCAATAAAGTATAAATTATTATTATTAAGTTGTTTAAAGATGCAGAAATAGAGAAATCTGGAATCCATTGAGAGCTGAGGACGTTTTCACTCACAAACTTAAGCATCATTTGTGTCCCTTTGTGAATCAGGAGGAAATGATCGCTTGTTTGAAAATTGCTCGTCTCCACTCACACCCCCTTAAATCCTCCACCTGTTGCAGTCAGACGCCAAGCGGTAGCTGGACAAACCGGTTTGCGAGTCCGACTAGTTTCCCAGGTGCCGATGTAATAGCATGTCTGGAGGCTTAAATGAGCTCAAATAAAGCGTCCTCCTCCTGTGCTCATACATGTTTGTATGTCGGCTTCGCTCTGAGCTGCAGACAAACACGGAGCTGCCGATGGTGAGAAACACAGAGGTTCAGAATCAATAAGCAGGGATTAAAGAGGAGTCTAAAACACACAGCGGCGGGTCAGCACCTCGGCTTCTGACACTCTTATCAACACTGTTCAATTACATGCCCACAGACATGTCAGTGACATCCTGTTAATATGTTAAATATTTACACATCAGCATACTTCCTGCAGCGTTAAATAGTCTCCAACACAATGTTGTTCCAGCAGTCGGTGTGGAGATCAGCAGCTCATGACAGCTGAGCTCGCCGTGTCTTTACACTTTGAGCTGCTGCTGGAATCTTTTCATGTCTCTCTCTCTGTCTCTCTCTGTCTCTCTCTCTCTCTCTCTCTCTCTCTCTCTCTCTCTCTCTCTCTCTCTCTCTCTCTCTCTCTCTCTGTCTCTCTCTCTCTGTCTCTCTCTCTGTCTCTCTCTCTGTCTCTGTCTCTCTCTCTCTCTCTCTGTCTCTCTCTCTGTCTCTGTCTCTCTCTCTCTCTCTGTCTCTCTCTCTCTCTGTCTCTGTCTCTCTCTCTCTGTCTCTCTCTCTCTCTCTGTCTCTCTCTCTGTCTCTCTCTCTCTCTGTCTCTGTCTCTCTCTCTCTGTCTCTCTGTCTCTCTCTCTGTCTCTGTCTCTCTCTCTCTGTCTCTCTCTCTCTCTCTGTCTCTCTCTCTGTCTCTCTCTCTCTCTGTCTCTCTCTCTCTCTCTGTCTCTCTCTCTCTCTGTCTCTCTCTCTCTCTGTCTCTCTGTCTCTCTCTCTCTCTGTCTCTCTCTCTCTCTCTCTCTCTCTGTCTCTCTCTGTCTCTCTCTGTCTCTCTCTCTCTCTCTGTCTCTCTCTCTCCCTCTGTCTCTCTGTCTCTCTCTCTCTCTCTCTGTCTCTCTCTGTCTCTCTCTGTCTCTCTCTGTCTCTCTCTCTCTCTCTCTCTGTCTCTCTCTGTCTCTCTCTGTCTCTCTCTGTCTCTCTCTCTCTCTCTCTGTCTCTCTCTCTCTGTCTCTCTCTCTGTCTCTCTCTCTCCCTCTGTCTCTCTGTCTCTCTCTCTGTCTCTCTCTCTCTGTCTCTCCCTCTCTCTTTGTTTCTTTCTCTTGCACGCTCTTGAGGTCAGGATGGCGATGAAAGGCTATGGATAAAAGAGAGTTTAGGAAATATACCTGTGTGTCCTGCCCGAGTCTCGTCTGTGTGGAAACACTGACGTAAGAATAAAAACCTCTGCTGAAGTTGACCAGTTACTTCCATGTTCTGTGAGGAAAAAGTCCAAGTTTTTATCGATGGCGTCCTGAGGGCTCTGTCAGGATCCTTTCTGTAAAAAAATTACTGCACAGAAGTTTGAAAATCTGGTATCCTAGTCATCAGTGGCAACAACGAGCATTCTTACTAAAGATTATGTTGCAGCCGTTGAAGTCTTTCACATGACGACCCATAAGCTTTTTAAATGTACAAAACAAGTAGTGGCCATGTTTAGAAGCTTAAAGTCTTTAAATGTGATTTTTCACACTTAAATAGAAATCAAGTATCTCCTCTATAATAACTCTGTGAGTCATGACTGTGTACAATGGGTGTAACACCCGAGTCCCACTGTCTGTGATGTTTTCAGAGTTTTCAGAGTCCTATCTTCACTTAGAAGAATAACATACTGTACTCACTGCTTAACTGTGTTTCTAGATCACGCTCATTTCAGGTAAATTTACATGCAGTGTGAAGATACCAGCATGATAAAGATCGCTAGCATTAGCATGCTAACACAACAATGCAGCGCCAGTTGTTTTGGTTTCATGCTGGTGCTCAAGGGCGACATCTGCTGGATCAAAACATCACATATAAAGACTTTAAGAAGGGTCCTTCAACAGTATTACAGACGACATGTAAGTAGGTCAGAGTGTCTCACATTTATGACATCAGCTGTGAGGGGTTTGAAAAGGTCAGCAGAGGAACAGTAAAGTCATGCTCACAGCTTTTGGCTTGTAGTCGTTTTGTTGGCGAGGTAAACACGCTCTCCTCTCACTGAGCTAACAGCTGGTTCAGGCTGAAGCAGATGTAATGAAGGCAGACTTATGTAACTGCAGCCGAGAGGAAGGTGCACAGTGTGTTTCTTACGGACCTCGTGTGTGTGTGTGTGTGTGTGTGTGTGTGTGTGTGTGTGTGTGGTACAGCTGGTACCAGAACAGGACAGTGTCACGACTCCTCGTTTCCCTCAGACAGAAATAAACCGAGTCGCTCAAGGACGCTTCAGAATCTGTTTCTATTTCCTAACCTGCCCCCCCTGCAGTCACCTAATGACCAGCGACGCTCCCGACATGCTCGCAGATTTAACACATCGCCGCTCTGCCGTCCCCGTAGCTCGCCATCTGTTTACGCCGACAACTTCCAGAGACGTGTTTCAGTTCATTGACTTGTTTTTCTATCAGTACAGCTGCACACTCACATGGTGCCAAAGGTTCTTATTAAGAGATTTATAATGCAGAAAAGAGTTTCTCTCCATGAAGAAGATCTGCTGTCGCGTTCAAAACGACGGGCTTTGATTTACTTCATTTAAAAGCACAGCATTTGTGCACTAAAATATTAAATATGTATTTGTACATTGGTGTGTGTGGGAAGGTAGGAGGGTCTTCTTTCTGCCTTTTCATCCTCTAACAATCACTCCCCTGATAGATATAAGATTTGTTAAAGTCTGGGTATCTTGAAGGGTCCACATTGGAGTTGACATTATTTCCCATCATGCTCCTGATGGAAATTAACTTCAGGATTAACGACAAGTCATCATAACACCAAACAAACAAGAAACCTGCAGAGCTCCACCACGGCTTACAAAGTCAGTTGGTGTAACCGTGACTTGAGTCAGACTCGCCCGCAGCCATGGGACACATGAAGAGATATTATATATGATATTTTTTATATATATATATATATATATATATATAGAGAGAGAGAGAGACTGCAGCACATGATGTAAACATCAGGAACATACTGACATATAAAGCTGGACTGTTGATCTCAAACAAAGCTCCAGGACATACCGATGCTCGTTGCTTCCAACTTGAGCTGATGCGTGCTAACCTAAACTCAGGTCCATGTGACGTTGTCAACACTGAACTTTTCTCCTTTTACAAACTGATTATCGGGGGACAAGGAGCTCAAACCCTGCAGCAAACACTCGGCTTGTAAGGGTCTCCAAAAAATGGATATCACGAGTTTAAAAACAAAACTGTTATTTAAATGATCGATAGAATAAAAAGCACAGAAACTACTTCACAGGGCAGGTGTGTAGGAGAGTTAGCTAGCATGGCCCGTGTACGGAGGTTATAGTCCTTCAAGCAGGCGGCCTAGGTTTTGAATCCGGCCTGCGGCTCCTCTTCTGCATGTTGACGATTGTCTCGACGTATTTTTTCCAAAATAATCCTCAAGTGTTTTTGGTGTTCCTGATCGAGTCAGGGCCTCACGGACCTGGGATCCTAAATATCAAAAATGTTTGAGATCTACAATTTCCGGGGGAAAGCCGGATCTGGAATCGTAGATCCGGCTTTCCCCACAACTGAATACCCGCAGCAGCCAATGAGAGCGAGCAGACACAACTGAACCCTGAGCCGAGTGAGATACTGAAGAAGAGGAGCAGCTGGTGTAACTATGGCAACAACATGAATGTCTTTATAACGTCTCATGAAGACAAACCGCACAGCCAGCTGACCACGTCCATCGTCCTCCATGTTTGTAGTTCTGTGAGATTGTGACTAGTGACTCGCGGTCGGAATCGTCTCGTGTGCGCGCTCAGAGGATTATAATGTTAAAAACCGTCCTCATCAGCCACACACAAAAACCAACTCACAGAATTCAACAAAATATAATCCACAATTCTCACCACCATTTTGATGCCGGTGAGTTGATGCCACGGCAGAACCAGGCAGCTAAACGAGGAGGAGAGAGGGAATCAGCACAACAATTTGAATATCATTTACAAACAGCCTGTATTTGGCAATCATCCTGTTAGCACCCATACAACACTGGTACAACACGGCCTCTCTTCTCTGCTCTTTACATTACTTGCTGCTATTTATCATACCAAGTCACTTTAATCATCACTTGTCACTTTATCTTGTCTACTAGATAAAGATTGTGCTACTATACTGTCCTCCATATTTTTCTTTGTCCTGTTTGCTCATTTACTTATTTTGTCCCTCTTTCTAATTCATTCATTTTATTTACTGACCCTTTTCCTTTTGTTTTGTTTGTTTGTTTGTTTTTGTCTAAATCTGCTTGCAAAACACTTATTGTGTGGGTGTGTGTATGCACGTTTTGGTGAATAAAAGTAAAAAAAAAAAACTGTCCTCATGTCTGTGATCTTGCATGGGATTTTTTTTTGTTACTAAAAACAAGCGATGACCACATATCAGGGGCCTAGTACTTCTACACATCCTGGTGTTGTGACAACCCTCCGTGGTGGAAGCAGTGATAGTGTCGTCGTTGAAGGATTAGTTTACATGTAAATGACCCATTTGAGCATTCATTCATCTCTTTATGATTCAGGGAAAGTGAGGGTTTTTCCCCCCCACATAACAGAAGATGAATGCCAGCATTTGTTCCACATTCATCCACTTCGTGACAGCCCACCACATTCCCAGCGTCATGGCAATCCCCTGTAGATAATATTGCCTTATTTATCACTGTGTGCCAGCAGTCACTCTGTCACTCAAAGTGCATTGTCACAGCAGGAGCCTCTTTGTTTTGTGCTGCACCCCGGTCATCTGCTCCCGTAAGCTAATGTTGATGTGTGAAGCTGCTGTTGTTGCTATCTCAGGTCTTCTTTGTTGAAACGCACAACAGAGGCCGGTGATTACAGAAGGCAACTGGGACATTGTTTTTAGATAGACATGTTGCTGTGGAGGCTTAAAAAATGTTTATCATCCTCTGTTGTGTTGCAGATTTAATTGAAAACACACTTCACCATGTTCCTCTAACTCTAACATGTGTCTCTAGTCTGTCTTCAAACCCCCCAATCATGAGAAAAGTCCATCCTCTCCGTCTTCTGCCTGCTCCACTTTTCAGAAAATGTGTGCTCAAACAGGGCGTTTGGAGATTTTCCCTTCATGACATCACAAAGGGCAGTAGCCCCTCCCCCAGGTGGGTGACACTCCCACAGCTAGGTGTTTGTTCTGCCCTCTGAGTCTGCCTTCTCACCGTAAACAATAGGACATGGAGCGAGAAAGATCAGAGTACACCCAAGCCCTTCCAGAGAGGGGGCGTGGTCAGACACAGCTCATTTACATATTTAAAGGTACAGACACAAACAGCCTGTTCTGAGCAGGGCTGAAATAGAGGGGTTTATAGACATGATCAAATACAGGATCAGAGTGGATTTAGAACAAGACACTTCACACACATGTTTTGAGGAGCTCTGAGACTTATTTACACTGAAGAAGAGGAGGATGATATGTCACCTTTAACATTTCTGAGTGAAATTCAGCTGTGTGGGTTCACATATGAAGCTCACCCTGAAAATGTCAGTATGTGTTTTTAGGAGTTTTGTGCAGGTGTGACAGAAGTTACAAAAACAGGATCTTTTTGTGGACTTGCTCTCATTGGCTGCAGCCATTACATATAATTTTTATAATTTTTAAATATCTATATAATGCCAATACTCACCCTTTAATCAACTCTGTGTGTCTGTTCACACTTTGGTCTGTTTGCTGCAGACATCCTCGCTCACAAACCTCAAACACCATACTTAATGTATCGGAACCATTTTTAGCCCTTCTTTGGCTTTTGTGCTTAATAAGGCTTGACCTTTTCAATAAATATGAGCAGCTGTCATGTTTGGTGTCAGAGGTGTTGAGGTTTCATACAAATAACCAGAGTCAGCTGCTGATGATTCAGAGACACACACAAACAGGCTTCCTCTAAAAGAGGAAGTGTTTACTTCCTAGCTTCTTGTTCCTGCTGCTGCCGCCGCTGCAGCTGAAATGTTGCATCCATTGATCATTCCCACTCTCCCATATAATCTGCCCGCACTGGCCCAGGAAACACTCACACAACCAGCCAGGTCTGCTGGGATCCTCTCCGAGGAGTTTGGGCGTAAAGTAGTGGCGGCGTTTGCCTCGTGACTTGGCAAGTTGTAGTTTTAATGCAGGTTGCTGTGCCTCCATGTTTTTATTGGCTCCAAGAGATCTATGACCTGCAATAACAAGAGCAGCTCGTCTTTCAAAGAGGGAAGAAGGTTAACTTTGCTTTTATTGGTGTCAACGCTGTAGACAAACAGACACACCCTTATTATTCTGAACTTTTGAGAAACTTGAGTACAAAGATGTCATACAACGCTACACGAATATTTACTCTCCTGCAGTGTAAAAAATGCAAATATTTGAATACAATACGAGACATTTGTTCAAAACGTGTCACATAGAAGTACATGCTAACACCTGGACTTACATGAAAACACCTGGACGTACAGGTGAAGCCCTGCATTATATCAGCTGTTGTGACGCTCTTGCTGATCATGAACCTGTGTATTCTGACGTGCCGCCTCAGACTCACCTGTTCTATTAATGACTTATGCAGAAGTGTAAATTTGAAGAGCTCCATTTCAGCTCAAGGTCAGTTAGTTTAAGAGCAAACATCCTCAGAGCGCCCTGCAGTCACACTCTCGCTTTGTTCAGGAAATTCTTCAAGTATTTTTTAACCTTTTCTTTGGACGCCATCCTGGAAGCTAAAGGTTATTTTTGACTGGACTGTTTGTCTTCATTGGAACAAAAAAAAAAAAATATCACACTAACTGAACACGAGAAGGAGCTGGGAGAAAAGAGCGAACGCTATCAGAAAGGGGAATACAGTAGAACATATGAGCCAGTCAGAAGGAGCATGTGGGTCACCCTGCACGCGCTCAGTACGGTGTTTGCAGGTGAAGCCCAGGCCGCTGTTCTCCTGAGCATGCAGAGTGGCTGCTGTGGTGTTAATGGGCCCGTGGAGGGGGTGCTAATTGATTCATTCTCCCTGCTCTCGTTCTCATTAACACCCGTTCCCAGGGTAGCATGTTTCTCTCCAGGTGTCGTCCCCCCCCCCCCGCCTCCTGTGTGTCCCTTCGTCCCTGCAGCTTGACTGTCAGGAGACAGGCTGCAGGGAGAGTCCCAAACCCCGGGCAGGGATCAGACACAGGGTGGAGGTGGAGGAGATGTGGTTATTGATTGAGGATATTAATCCATTTCTCCCTCTTCTCTGTCCACAGTATTCGCAGTGTGATGCAGAAGTACCTCGAGGAGAGAGACGAACTGACGTTTGACAAAATATTCAACCAGAAAATCGGTAAGTAAAGACATCTTAACGACATTAAAGGAGAAAATACAGTCAGAGGAGTCAAATGTCTTCCTTGAACTGGCGACCATCTGGTTCCCAACAGTCCCTAACCACTGAGCTACCGCCGTCCCGATTGTTGATGAACATAATCAGTGCTGTTTGTGATGTTGGCGACTTCCCTTGCGGTCATGAAGGTGCATGATTCAGCATTTTATACTTGGTCTCACAGATAGGGCTTGGAGATATGGACCAAAACTCATATCTCAATATTGTTTAACTGAATGGAGATACTCAATATATATCGATGTCTTTTATTAAAAGTGAAAACTTTTACATGAAAAATAAACGACCTGTTTGTGAATTTAAAAAGTAATATTACAAAAATACAAATGTTGCTTAAATACAATAAAAGAGAGAGAGAGGAGGAGCAGACAGTCAGTCATCATCAGTGAGATGAGAAGAAGGAGACCTGGCACCTCTGTAACGTTATTTTAATGGAACATAAACTATATCCATATTAACGATATCGTCTTACTCTATATCTTGTTTGAAAATATATCGATATATCTTAAAAACTCGATACATTTCCCGCCCTACTCACTGAGTTGGAGTTGGAAATCAGGGAAAGAGAGAGAGAGGGGAATGACATGCAGGAAAGGAGCCACAGGCGGGATTTGAACCTGGGCTGCCCGCTTAGAGGACCATAGCCTCCATACATGGGGCGCGCCACCAGCCCCTCAAAGAGACTGTTTTTTTTTCTAATACACCAGACTTTACGGTTATCCTCTGACTTCTCCTCATGAGCCACTCTCAGGCTAAGTTTGTGGTTTTGAATCTGGCTGCTACAACGAGGACTATAGCATCCGTACATAAGCGCTAGGCTATGCAGCGCCCTGTGACAGATACTTTTAATCTACATCTTCTGTTGTTCCTCTCCTCTGACAGCTAACTGATCTTTTTCATGTTGTGCTGCTCTCAGCTTGTTCCAGATGTTTTGTGTTCATTACTGTGTGCAGCAGCAGTGAAGTAATGTGCACCTTCATGTGTAGATATGAGATCCTGCACGTCGATTGTTGTCGGTCAAAGGTGAGCTGTTATCTGCCTCTCTGGGATTCTTCCATTACTGCTTCCTCCCCTCTGATATCCTCACTCGCAGCACTGAGTGGACACATTAGATCCTCCGCAAACTCATCACCTCTTTCCTCGTGTGTACACCTTCACCACTCGAGATAATCCGCTTAAGTCTTGACACACTTTAAAAACTTTTTGCTAAACCGCAGAGCTCATATTGAATAAAAATGCCTCCTCTCAGATTGTTCTGGAGCACAAAGTGTTCCATGATTGAGATGAAAATCAATGCATTTTATGGATGACAAAGTCCTTATTGACTTCACTTTATCGGTCCGATTCTTCATCGATTCCCTCATTGATTCATGATCAATGTTTTTGTGTTGAGAGGGGAAAAACAAGGTCAAAGTACGCACGTGTGTTTTTATTGATTAATGGAAGGAAGCTAAGCAAACGTAGCAGATTCAGTGTTGAACTTTGACTCTGAGTGGTTTCATCATGTTGAGAAGAATACTACACTTCGGCCATGGATGTCGACGTGTCTTAGTGGCAATTAGATGAGCGTTAGAAAATGAAGAAGAATGGAGACGAGGAGCTGATGTTTGAAATGATTTAATGAACTTGTTGTCATGGAGTTGAAGCTGCATTCAAACGTCCTCTGAGGAAAAGCTTCAGTGTATGTGGAGGTTGTTTTCATGCTGAGACGATGTGTTTGTCTCAAGTCTTCATCCGACTCATAGAGCAGGAGAGAGAGAGAAGAATATCATGAGTAATATTTCTAAAAACAAAAGCACGTCACATGTCAGTCAGTCTCTGCTCTCTATCAAACCCTCTGCTCTAACATCCAGACCATCTGTTCCCCTAAATCCACTTTCTCTGTGATCATCATCTTCTCTGTAACCTGGGCAACAAGTCTGTGATCCCAGGACAATCAATCACTTTTTTAAAAACCTCCAGACGGATCGATCTTACCTCTAATCTTTTTCTTGTAAAGGTAACTTTCTGCTTTGACAAACAGCAAAAACAAGAACAAACTAAACCAAACACAGAAGAACATAAACAACAACAAGAACAAACAAATGCAAAATACTAAAAAATAATTAAATACAATTCAACAGAAAAGAACCCAAAGTGCACGATACACAACAGACATATAGAACCAGACCATCACAAGAACCATCACAAGAACCATCACAAGAACCATCACAAGAACCATCACAAGAACCATCACCATCACAAGAACCATCACAAGAACCATCACAAGAACCATCACAAGAACCATCACAAGAACCATCACAAGAACCATCACAAGAACCATCATAAGAACCATCATAAGAACCCAACAACACGAGCTGAGACCAAAGAGGACCAAAGATTTAAAAAGATGTAAGAAACTAAAAGAGATAAAAGCAAATCAAAAGAGAACAGCAGGAAGTGTTAGCGTCCAGCTGTGTCCATGCATCAGTTCTTCTTCTCTGTTAAATAAAAAGTATACATCAGATATCATAAACTTCTTGAAGATGTTTTCCCCTCCCGTCTGTCACAGTGCTGGATGTTTGAACTTATCTAAAGTAACTACTTGATTTTGAATTGATATCTTTCAACACTTCTTGATGCAGACTTCATTTTGTGTTTGTGAGCTGGTTCTTGTTTGTGTTCAGCGTTGTTGACGCAGCGGTTGATTCAGAGAGCCGCATGCTTCCTGCTTCCTCCTGCCCCCGCTGTCTGCAGCCCTACGTGCCTCTGCGCCGGCTCCTCAGAGTGTTTCCTCTTTTCGCAGACGGGCACTGTGCCGCTGGTTGTGGACGTACCAGGGGACCACCGCCGCCCTGCAGGCTTCTTCTTGATTTACTTACTGTTCTGGGCCTCAGCCCCCCTGTGAGAACAGACTGCGTTAATTCTGCCTGCTTCTCTTTACCTCTGTCGCACGTGTTGCTCTCCTTCCTCCTCTCTTACTTCCTTGTTCCTGTTCCTGTTCGACCCCTCCCCAGGTCACAGTTTAGTCTTCTACCAGCAGCTGTTGCATGTTTAAAAACTGCTGGTCCACACTCGGACAAATACTTGTAGCAGCGATTTGTGCTTTTAAAAAGTATAACAGAAATGCCAAAGAGGCCTCTGCCCTCAGCCGCTCACATGTGAAGGTTGTTGTTTGATTTCAGTGTAAACCGAATCTCTTTTGGTTTTCTGGACTGCAGCCCGGACAAAAGAGAGCTTTCTGATAATGTCCCCTCGGCCTCTGGGGAACTGTGAATGTCACCGTTTTCTGACATTTAATAGAACAAAAGGTTAGTTCATTAATTTAGGGAAACAGACCAATAGAGGATGAAAATATTTATCAGTTGCAGGCCCGAGAGACGAAGTCATTGCTTTACTTTTTTATTGCTGTTGATGATGTTTGGACAGAGTTTCAGGAACTGTAAGTAATATGTGTGTTTGTATCAATGCTACGTGTAGTGTAACAGAATCTCAATGTGATCTAAAGAGAGGAGAAGAACATCCTGGAGAACAGGAAACATGCAGCAGCAGGTTGATTAGAGCACGGAGATGGTAGAGGTGGCGTGCAGACAGTCTATGGTCGTGCAGCGATCACAGGTGAATTAAAGGTCACCACCCCCTCCCACTGGCCCCTCCCACTGGCTCCAGGTGAATTCTCCTGATTATATCCTGCTGTGTTCTCACATCAGCTCACCCTGACTTTCTGCAGAATAAATACGAGGAGGCTGGAGGAGAAACTCTGAGTGAAGAGAGAAACATTCAGATGTTTGAGTTCACACATGACGCTCAGATTGAAAATATCTGGAGTGTTTCAGGAGTTTTTCTGTTGTGTGAAAGCATTTATTTTTTTTGCATATCAGAGTTTTCACAGCTAATGACTTGTTGCAGCGGGGAGAGATTTGAACATCACACAGGGTAACCACGCCCTCTGCAGCAGATCTACCTGAGACTGACTCTGTGTTCACCTCTCTACTGTACACTCCAGTTGAGTTTCATTAGAGACACTTTCTTCTTCAGTTTGTTTTGAACCAAACATGAACCGGCCATGATTCCCTCCACACAATGAAGCCTTTCAGCAGAGCTGCACAAATCACACATTGTTATAAAACAGAAAAGGTTAGTCAAACAACATCAACATTTCACCTCCGCCTCACTGAAGTCCTTCTTTGAAAAAAATACCAACATTTTCTCACAACGTTTTGGATTCATTCATTTAAATGAGAAATGGTAGCTGCTCCTTAGCAGCTGCTTGCAGGCTGCTGTAGCTCCAAACACTTCCTGCACTCAGCTGGTGTCTGAGTTTTAAAAACATGAATACGTTTGAGGTACGACGGATCGTTACCGACAAAAACTAAAGACAATATTTGATAGGTTCATCGCTGATCATTTGAATTCTTAAGGCTGAATGCGCCCCGGTTAAAGCTGGATAAGGATAATGGAGGTTTCTGTCATGTATCACCACTGACCTTAGCTGCTGTAACTAGAAAAGAAACCCAAATGCTCGTTTCAGCTTCTCAAAGCTCGCCGTCTTCAGGTGAACCTTGTAAACTAATCCATTTAGTATTTACCTGAATGCTCAGCAGGCAGCAGGCCGTCCCCACCAACACTCCAGAGGAACCTACAAGACATGAGAGCTCAGCAGCTCCCAGGAATATATGTGGTCAACTAAGATTTACAGATGGTGACATGCAGCGATATGATGCACAGAGAGAGAGAGAGAGAGAGAGAGAGAGAGAGAGAGAGACATCACGGCTCTCGTCTCTGCTGGTCATTAGTCCAGCTCTCAGATCTCATTAGTGAGACTGGTAGAAAACACTCGTTAGGAGGCCGCTCGATGTGCCTCTGCCTCTGGGACGTTTACATTCCAGGTAATCAACAGGCCGCCGGCCCTGCTTCACTCCTGTGATATAATAGTTGCTTTGGTCTCCGCTCATGTGGATCTCTTTGTTGCTGTGAGCTGACTGCTTTCTTCTTTTTCTTCTTTCTTTTTTTTTTTTTGTTGCATATGAGCAACATTTCCTCATGCCTTTGTGAAGTCAAAAAAGTTGCTTCAGCATTGATGCATGTTTCAGTCTCGGCCCTGTCATCGTTATTAATGCAGAAGCTGCAGGGAGGAAGTGTTCTGATTTAAAGGAGCAGTATGTAACTCTGACGCCTAGTGTTTAAAATGGGTACTGCAGTCTAAATTCTAGACCTTGAGAGCTGTCTCCCCCCCCCTCCTCTCTAGAGTGGATGTTCACTCAGGTCACCATGTGGTGGACTCTGAAGCTTCAGTGTTTATCCAGCTCTGCATGGGTCTGTAAACCTTTCTGTGTTCTAACCTCTCTCCATTTTTCAAAAAAAACAAACTTTGGTCGTTTGTAATCAATTCAGAGTTGTTATTCGATTTATTTTTGGGCTTTTTATGCCTTTGATGAAGAGATAGGACAGTGGATAGAGTCGGAAGTCAGAGAGAGAGAGAGTGAGGAATGACATGCGGGAAAGGAGCCACAGGCTGGATTCGAACCTGGGCCGCCCACTTGGAGGACTACAGCCTCCATACATGGGGCACGCGCTCTAACCACTGCTCCACCAGCGCCCCAATAATTGCAATTCTTACTTAACACATTGGGGTTATTTATTTACTTGATCGTGTGTGTGTGTGAATGCTGCTGCTCACTCTTTTGATTTGAGCCTCAAATCAAGTTTTAACTCCATTCAAAGCCTCATAACCAGTCAGCGGCGTTCTTTAACTGAACAGACCCGAGAGAAGTGATGAGCAGAGGCGATGCTGCACGATGCTGCACGATGCCGCACGATGCTGCACGATGCTGCACGATGCCGCACGATGCCGCACGATGCTGCACGATGCCGCACGATGCTGCACGATGCCGCACGATGCCGCACGATGCCGCACGATGCTGCACGATGCCGCACGATGCTGCACGATGCCGCACGATGCCGCACGATGCTGCACGATGCTGCACGATGCTGCACAGCTCAGAGAGAAAGTTGTGAGTCTGAGCAGTACTGAGAGTCTGTGAGTCTGTGAGCCCTCCACATTTGATTGGTAAATGTAAGTCTTTGCATGTCACAGATCGTAGCTGCTTAACCATAAAGCAGTTACAGCAATTCAACCCGTGACCAGGAGGCCTGTAAACACAGTGCTTTACACACAGATGAAGATACAAAACAACTTCTTTCATCCTCTATGAAGGTGAAGTAACTGTGACACGGTGTTTAAGAGACTTTAAAGGTTTATTTCTTTAACTCTACATTGTCAAAGTTTGATCTGTGCAGTCTCAACAGCATCATGCTTTCATAATCACGCTCGTCCTTCAGCCGCTGTTTGGATCTGGACTGAAGTGTGAGACCCTGACAAACCTTCCTCACACAGCTGCTCATCTTTGTCGGCTAAAAAATGGTTTTAAAATGTCTTTTACCTGGTGTCCTTTCCTGTCCCTGCCCATCCTCGGTTTTCATGGCTTCAGCGTCTTGTTTTCAAACTGTGACGGTCACTTTCTGGGTTATCGATGATCACAGATGATGACGTTGGAGACTTCTGTGCCCTACAACACGAGCCTGCATTCAAGATGTGTTCAGACCAACAGAGAAGCAAACCTTCCCCTCGTGTCACTTCCTTTAGTTTGCCCACAAGATCTTTTGTGTTAGTTTGCATAAATAAAACGCACGCCTCGGAGTATTTGTCACTTTCGGATACTTCAAAAATACCAGATAACCCACAGGCGCACACCAGTTCATTTCCCAGGTTTCTGGTTCTGAAATCCGGCTCGAAGCCAAAAGAAAAATGTTTAACTGTGTTTTAACTTCCTTAAACTGTCTGAATGGAGGCAGAAATAAAATGACATCATGCTGCAGATGTATTAAAGTCTGAATTTAAGATTATTTATCTGCTGGATGAGATGAGAAAGCAACCTTTCAATTGTTCTTTTTTTCCAAATTGATAATTTCTGGTTCAATTTAAGGACATAAGTAAAATCTTCAGATGAGTTTATTTTTCAAGTTGGGAAAAAAGAAAGTCATGCAAATCTGGCATGATGCTAATTAGCATCCATTATAATCTAAGAACTCCAGAGATTGTAAACACCAGTTATCAGGGAAGTGATTCTTCCAGATTTGTCCGGATTTTCTGACTTCTAAATGTTGACTCGTGAGACTTTAATAATCTACGATTGTGTTTCCCACAAATTATATTCATAACTTGTTGACAGCCGTCAGTGACTGATTAGCCCAACAAAAAAAATATTTTTTTGAAGTTATAAATTGATTGAAAATCTCTCAAGATAAGAATCTCGATTTTCACATAAATCAAATTTTTTTCCCCACCTCTACTTCCAACCAGACATCCTTCTCCCCAGCAACGTTTTCCAGGTCCTCCTGGGGGATCCCAGTTTGGGCATTCCCAGGCCAGACGGGAGATATAATCCCTCCAGCGAGCTCTGGGTCTACCCCGGGGTCTCCTCCCAGTTTGAGTGTTCCCTGAAAACCTCCAAAGGAAGGCGTCCAGGAGGAACTCCAACATTTGGCAAAGTCACATTGGAGAGAAAACCTTCCTTTATAAAGGCACCTGGAACAGAACAAGACTCATGTTGAACAGCAGTCAGACTCATGTTGAACAGCAGTCAGACTCATGTTGAACAGCCGTCTGTTGGGCTTGGAGTTTGTTGTTTGTAATGCATGAAACATTTTAATCTTAAAAAAGAAGCTACTTAAATCGTAGCTACACGGGTCCGGGTCTGAGTCCCTGGATGAGTGCAGATAAACGCCTGATGTTCAAACTGGTGTGAGCAGAAGGTTCTGCTCTCTCACTTCATCCCTTTCAGTCGAGTCTCTCTGTTTTGGCTCGAGGATTTGAACGTTGGTTCTGATCAACAGTTGTTGGAGCTCGTCTGTGAGTTTGCTTTTTGATTTTTCGTCCTCTCAACGTGCTCCGTCCTTGAGCTTGTTGACTGTCATGACAACCGAGGACGAATCGAAGACTCGGCTCTTCACTGCTGCTGGAATGTTTTTTCATCCTGAGGCGGAGAGCTGCAGCGTGAACCAGTCCGTTTGTTATGTAGAGAGTGAATTCAACAACAATAAAACGACAGAAACCAGTTAGTGAGAAGAGGAGAAGAGGAGCAGTTTGAGCGTCTTTAAGAGTTAAACACAGCCAGTCGTTGTTTCATTTTAATCGTCCTTCACCGTCTTTGGCGCTCCATGAACTCTGAAGTCCTGAGGGGGGTGAGAGTCTGCGTCCTATTTTTATTTGACGGGCGCTGAGGAGACCCACCTGCCCTTCACAGCAGCTGGGCGGGGCACTCGGTCCCTGTGAGAGCCTGAGAACGAGAAGAGTCCACAGACAAGAGACAGTCACGGTCAGCACGATGAGCATTATGTAACAGACGTTCTGTGCATGTTACAAACAGCAGGCACAGTGCACACTACTTCACCTTGAATACATATAGACCGTGTTAATGATGTGGGCAGATGTTTGTTCTCCAGAACAAGCTATGTTTTAGGTTTTTATAGTTTTGTAATGTGTCAAATTAAGAGGTTAAATTCCCTCTTTGTTGAGGTCACAAGAAATAAAAAATCCACTTCTCCATGTTCCTCTAACACTAACATGTGTCTCTAATCTGTCTTCAAACCCCCCAATGATGAGAAAAGTCCATCCTCTCCGTCTTCTGCCTGCTCCACTTTTCAGAAAATGTGTGCTCAAACAGGCCGTTTGGAGATTTTCCCTTCATGACATCACAAAGGGCAGTAGCCCCTCCCCCAGGTGGGTGACACTCCCACAGCTAGGTGTTTGTTCTGCCCTCTGAGTCTGCCTTCTCACCGTAAACAATAGGACATGGAGCGAGAAAGCACCGAGTACATCCGTGCCCTTCCAGAGAGGGGGCGTGGTCAGACACAGCTCATTTACATATTTAAAGGTACAGACACAGAAACAGCCTGTTCTGAGCAGGGCTGAAATAGAGGGGTTTATAGACATGATCAAATACAGGATCAGAGTGGATTTAGAACAAGAAACTTCACACACATGTTTTGAGGAGCTCTGAGACTTATTAAAACTGAAGAAGAGGAGGGGGATATGTGACCTTTGAGGCTTTTCTTAATTGTTCTTTCCTGCTTGCAGTGCATTAAAGGACGTCATTGATCTCGCTTGTAGAAACAAACCCAGATCTAATTAGACTCTGTAACTTGTTTTGTGTTTTGGACTCGTGTCGCTGCTGCCTCGTGCTACAAAGTGAAGTTCATCCATCAGTTGGAACTGTTAAGGGTCCTGTTACGTTTGAAGCATTTTAGGTGTAAGTTGTTCAGCCGCTGTGAAGGCAGTGGGATTCGGTGTGTTCAGGTGGCGTTGTGTTTTAAACTACAGCGAATAAGCCGTCATGTTTTGAGTCAGAGACGCACCGGAGGTCAAAGCTTTGTAGCAGACGAGTGATGAAATATGATTCATAAAAACTAAATGAGTTAATAATGGAACGCTCCCTGTGTGACCGTAGTGAAATATGAAGCTGTGAACTAAAGGAGGCCCCGAGGAAGAGGAGGAGGAATCCTAGAGAGGATCATTGGCGAGATTATTGGAACCGTCGCCATGTTTAATTTGGATTTCATCATCACCACCTCACTGCTCCTCCTCTGCTTTCCGACACTTCTTCTCCTTCTTCGTCTCTGTTTCTTCCCCTCCTTTCTTCTCCTCCTCAGTCTCCCTCTTCTCCTTTTTTACTATCTACTTCTTTTCCTTCTCCTCCTCATTTCTTTCCTCCTTCCTCTCATTTCCCCTCCTCCTTCTCCTTTTCCTTCTCCTCCTCCTTCTTTGTCTCCTTTTTCTTTTCCTCCTCCTTGTTCTTCTTTGCCTTCTCCTCAGTCTCCCACTTCTCCTTTTTTTCCTGTTCTCTTCCTTTTTCTCTTCCTTTTTCTCTTCTCTACTTCTTTTCCTTCATCTCCTCCTCCTTCTCCTTTCTTTCCTCCTCCTTCTCTATCTTCTTATTTATCCTTATATCCACCCGTTCCTTCCCCTTTCTTTCTCTCTCCCTTCCACCCTTGTTTCTGTCACTCTTGGCATCCTCTCTCTCCATCTGTCAGACTTCTGGAATGGATGATGGAGAGTCGCGCGTTGCTTAGCAACTGCGGTTGCCATGGAAACCCGCTCCAGAACTGCTGCATTTGCTCGTCGACGGGGAGAAATGAAATTGATTAAAGGAGGAATAAAATAGGTGATGAGAATTAAAGAGAGAAAAGAGAGGATGATGAGGATAAATAAAACAAAGAGGCGGCTAATAAACAGACGGAGAGACGAGACCTTCTCTTCTTTTACTTTTTTTTACCCAGAATGCAATATTTCTCCCCGAGGCCAGGATGCGTATGTCAACAGACTGTCCACGCCTCCAGTCCTTCTCACGTCTGTCCTTTTATTCATCCATCATGATTCACTCAATCTGTAAGAATCTGACTCCTGCCGCTCGGACTCGACGCGAGAATAAGGAAGTAAAGAGAGAGTTTGCTGTGTTTTCAACACAGTAAACAAAGACCGCAGTCTTCTCATGAGCACTTACAGATCCCGAGTGGAGTAATAATTCAACATCATCATGATAAAGACGACCACTTATAACTCCTTATAAAGCACAAACCTCTCGTAGTTTCAGGTTTTATGAGCAACTCAACGAGAGACAAAGAGGAGAGGACGCATTCAAGGACACCACCAGCTCGTCTCACACAGATTTCTTGCAATCATCTGTTTCAGACAAAGAAGTGTTCTACCTTTTTTTTTATTTTTTACGTTTTTATATAGAAAGTGTCCTGATTATAGTCCCAGTACTGTTGACCAATCAGGTATCGGCAGGTCTTCACACAGAGATTAAAGGCAGGGTTGGTCATTTTTGAAAAACTAGCATGATTTTGAAAGTAGCATTCTCTCAGTGCTCCGTTTAAAGCCACGCCCCCTCACTATGAGTGTCAGCTAGTAAACGCAAGAGGTAGAGAGCGAGCAGGGAGACAGGGAGGCGTCTGATTGGTTCATCAGATTGGTACCTCGTGGCAGACATTGGTCAAAGTTTTTACAGACTTACAAACTGATACAGATGATGGATTTTCTTTGTTCCTTTTTCAGAGAACATGAGTTATTCATTTCTGTCAGGACCTAAAGACAATTTACACCAGAATGTGAAGAAGTGAATCTGGAGGAAATGACCAACCCTGCCCTTTAACTCATCTCTGTGCTGCCAGCTTAAAAGTGGAAAACATGGCCCCCTCGTGTCATCTTTGTACAAAACAGCGAGGCACAACTCAGGAACAACACCCCCCCCCCCCCCCCCCCCTCCTCCTCCTCCTGGTGTAAAAAATGGCTTTTTAATACTTTTCACTAAAGTGTGACAACAGGAAACAAAAACTGATCACACTCTGCTGTTACGTTTAGTTGTTTTTGTTGTTTGAGACGCTGGTGTCCGTTCTTATGCTCCTCCTCTCTACACGCTGCAGAGACAGATGTCAGCCTTTCGCTTTGTTGCTCAATTTCCATTTTCCCTCGGACCCCTCCCCGCCCTTCTTATTAGACTCCCACAGCAAGCATGTGTATGTGTGGTCTTTAAACTCGCCATGTGTCTCTCTCAGTGTGCCTGAGCGGGTTAACCCGACCTTTTGTCTTTCACTTTAAAAAATATGAAAACTCGCTCGTTAAAAGAGGAATTCCTGCGCTTTTGCTCTTGGATGTATTTTTTGCACATTTTGGAACTCACATTGGAAAATAGGTAGAGAAAGATTTGGGAGTCTCTCCAGTGGATAGCTCCGTCCGGCATGTGCAAAGCAGGCCGTAAAAAGCTGCACTCAAAGCTGTTGTTTTTTGTCCCTGACAGGCTCCGGGTGTTATTCCAAGTGTCTGATACCATAGAGAAAGGATCCCTGCAGAGAGGGAGCTGTTTGTGACAGAGTGCATTCCTTTTTTGAAACCAGAAACAGCCATCACACCTCTGTCTTAAAAAAACCCACCACACTCCAATGACAGGAACATTTGACTTTGTGTGTGTCAGACTTTCATTAATCTGAATATTTAGGTTTTAAATTCTGGGTTTGAATGCACATGCAGTTTGGATCAGACTCAATATTTGTGTGTAACACATTAACACAAATAAACCTTTGGATCAAGGCAGGATACCGATCGTAACTCTTCTATTTTTTGAGGTGAAATGACTGTTTTCATCAGTGGAGTCTGGTGTGTTTGAAGAGAGTGATGTAACAGCTGTTTCTGTTTTTTTTTGTTTTTTTTTGAAGTCCTCTTCCTCTGTAACCAAAAAGGTCTCTCTCTGTGGGGATCCGTTCTGTAATGTTGTCACACACTTAGAGTAACAACTCGAGTCTTTGAGTGAATATTGTTGCCCTGGAAGATTATGTTGTAAACATTAAATCACCACGATTGGCAGTTTATGTTCACAAATATAGCTGGGGCTGCATGCAGCAGCTCGGCTGTGATTGGATGTGCAGGTGGATGTAGATTTGTAGCATTGTTGTCAGAGAAGCCAGCACTTCAACATAGCATGTTTCCTTAATGTCTGATCAGATAGTAAGATACCTTTATCATCTCACTCTCTACACATCTCACTGATTGGACCTTTAACAAACCCACATCTTCCTTCTGTCGATGTTTTTTTTGTTTGAGTATGAGTTTGATGAGCTCTTGCCTACACGCTGTCTCTCTCTGTTTGTGATGAGTTTTTGATTGCAGCTGGTCATCACACACATTCTTATGTTGACAAAACTTACAGAAAAGTTGCTCTCCTGAGTCATAGACCTTGTTCAGATATTATGCTGATCTAAACTTAATACATGCGTATCTGGTGGAAGTTCAGGGTTAGATTTCCGTCCTTATTTGCTGCCTGAAATCATCGAACCCTTCCTCTGTATGTGCTTTAATGTTGAGTCCATTGAGTCTTTGTAGCAGGTAGATGTAAAACAGAAATCTTCCCTTTAGCTCCGCGTTGTCTCTCCACATGCAGCGTGGGAACCTTTAACCTCTGTTTGCATGCTGACTTTGTGTTATTTATTTAATGCATGTTGTTGCATTAGCTCAGCAAAGTGCAGCGTGTTCACACGTCAGGACTGCAGTGTTGATAACTCCACTGACTACTGCCGCCTCTGTAAACAGTCACTCCAGGACGAGACATCCGCCCCGCTCTGCAATTTATTTTGTTTTTTTCAGTTTTAAACAAACAGTCCTGTAGTGATGAAGGCAGCATCAGCTGTCATGTTCTGTGAGACCCAGTTAAAGGGGTGTCAGCGACAGAACGGCCTCCATTCATGGGGCGCTCAAACCAACTGGTAGACCATCTGTGCCCCCATTATGGTTACTTTGACATACTATTTGATGCTCCACACGTGCTTAAAGAAAACTGAAGTGGTCCCAGTGTTGTCCTTTGCTAATGGTTTGTGAAATTTAGACAAAGTCACCTCCTCTGCTCTCAGAGACATTTTCATTTCTTCTAAAGTTTCCTAACAATCAATTAAAACGGAGATTGTGTCCACAGTGTAACACTTTGTAGTCATGGTCAAGACAGAGTCAGCAGCTTTTCTCCTTCAAAATAAAACAGACTTCTCCTAAAGTAAAGACAGAGTCAGCAGCTTTTCTCCTTCAAAATAAAATAGACTTCTCCTGAAGTAAAGCTGCTCCATTGTCCCTTCTGGGCCTCCATACACAGGGTTTTTCCTGGCTCAGAATGGGCCTTTTGGGGGGTGACTATACGCGCTGTAGTAAACATTCGACCATCGTATAACAGTATAGTCTGAGTCTGTATTACCTTATTTGACAGAAATCTGCACATTTCCTGTTATTTCTGACCAGTTTATAAATAATATTATCATTATGCTTAAGTTACTGAAACCACAATTAAATCTGGTAAAGATTTTTTTTTATTGTAACAGTGAAACAGGGGAGGAGAGGGATTTTGAGGGAGAGGGGTGTAATGAGATTGAGAGAGGGGGGGTCACATCCTCAGTGCATTTCACCCTCTTCCTATGATGGCTGCTCTTTACCTTTAAATTGTGTTTTCATTTTACATTTGTTTAAACATTTATTTGAGTTACTAAAGTCAAATAATCACAGATTTCAGTCACAGATCATTTGATCAAATCAGGAAATTGAGAAATAATAAAAATCTATTTGCTGTTTGACAGTCTGTGTGGAGAAGTTCACAGACTACAGCTGGCTGACGTTACGGTCGGTAACTTATTGATTGTTGATAAAAGCAGACACGGTGGAAGTGAACGGATCGTAGATCAACCGTGTTCCGTTGCACTTCAAGTCAACAGGTGTGCGCGGTGGTCGGCGTTCCGGTGTGTGTGTGTGCGTTTGCAGCCATGTATGTTGGTGTGTCTTGTCTCGGCGTGCCCCCGTGATGACCCGTCCCAAGTAGCTGCAGCTACATCATACACGGTTTAGTTTAGTTTTAACATGACTGTTGGGATAAATATTTACCGCCATGAAGAGCATTACTCTTTGAAATGAACTCGCCAAACGGAAAACCAACCCTCATTTAGCGCTTGTGAGTGTCAGCGGAGCGTCATGAACCAGTCAAAACAAACGAACAGCGGGCGCCAAAGAATTCTCTATGCAGGAAAAACCCTCCATACATGTGAGGTGGTGACTGTGTCTGCAGAGACTCTGTCCTCTCACTGGATTTTACTCTTTGTGACGGTTGACTCGGGACGTTTCTGGGGGCGGAGCTGGTGTGTTTCCTCCAGCCAATGAGAGTGCAGCAGGTGAGTTTAGGAGTGGATACAATTCAGTGATTGGACGAGATTCAAAGCGGTGAATATGACGGACGTGGACGTAGCAGCAAAGAAGAGAAAATATAATGAGAGTGAGGAGAAACACCAAGTGGATAAAGATCGTTCTAAAACGAGGCTGAACCTTGTGTTGGACGTGGAGTTGATCTACTTCCTGTTGGACAGGAAGGTGACAAACACCGGCGGTTAGCTTGTGCTAGCATGCGTTAGCTTACAGTGTAGGTACAAGCAGTAAAACGTACACACTACTTCCTGCAGGGGGCGGGGCTTCTGCAGAAGGAGGAGGGGCCATGTTTGAATGTTGTGTTTACAAGCTGCAGTGAAAAATGCTGCTGACTCAGTAAAACAGTTAAACCAACGTAGACCTTTTCATGAATCCTTAAAGACGCAGCGAGCTCCTAACAGGTGTGATTTCTGAACACCTCGGATCCTCAGAGCTCAATGTGCAGCGAGGACACGTGGAGTCAGAGCTGAGAGACGATAAATAACAAGACAGTGAAAATGAGAGAGTCAAACACAGAAAAGCACAAACAGAACATTTAAGAAGATTTATGAAACTGTGCCTGTGTTGTGTCTGAATACCCACTTTCTGAAATTACAGCTCACAACAAACGGTCTGGACGTCACGTCAGCGATTAGCATTTCAGTGGCTAATATTAGCGGCCTTTTAGCCCGCACTCACACTCTGTAATCACCGTCAGACAGCAGAGAGCGGCAAGACTCAGAGAATACTTAACTGTGTTTGCTCGTCCTGATGCTGCTCTTGAATGAATATCTGACACACACACACACACACACACACACACACACACACACACACACACACACACACACACACACACACACACACACACACACACTCTGCTCAGTGTTGGCTCTCCTCCACCAGTAAAGGTCAGTGTATGTTTAATTCAACACACACCCCCCCCTCCCCCGTCTCAAATGACCCCTCCATAAAACACTTTTTTTTCCTCTTCTTTTCCATAAAATGAGTTGAAGTAAAAGAATTGTATTTCCTCGACATGACCAGCAGCGTGTTTGGCGTCCGTCCCACCCCTCACATGTCAGGGCGGTCGGAGGAATCTGAGGACGTTTAAAAATAAACTTCAGCTTCATGATTAAGATTCTGATCAGAAGGGACGGACCCCCCCCCCCCCCCCCCCGAATCCTGAATAATGATGAGATATCACATATTTGTACCTGGCTGATTTTGAGGCTACATATTGGGAAGCGATAAGGCGGTGAGAGTGTGTGCACTTCCTGAAGATAACGGCGATGAGGCAGACAGGGAGTGACACGTGTGACCTTGGTGACGACCTTGGTGACGACCTGAGATCCGTCTGATGGTGCAGGTGATACAGATTTTGGACTCTTTAAGTTTCCAGCTGTTTCGATTCTTGTCAGTTCTGGAGTTCTGCTCCTGAAATCCTCCTGATTGGGTTGTTCACACACGCACCTCACGGCGGGAGAGAACGGTCACAATTTCTCTCTCTTTATATTTTAAGCGTTATCTTCGTTTGCTTATCACATCTGTGACTGAGGTTCAAGACAAAAACCACAGAAGAAGACAAAACGTTTCCCTCAAAGAATTGAGTCTAGAAAGTCGATAAAGATGCAGCTTCAAATTCACAATATATCATGACTCCCAGGTTCAGGTTCTGGTTCTGGTTCTGTACACTCGCCACGCCCCCACCTGTGGCCGAGCTGTGTGCGTGTGTGTGTGTGTTTTTGTGTGTTTTTGTGTGTGTGTGTGTGTGAGAGAGAGAGAGAGAGTCTGTGTGTGTGTGTGTGTGTGTGTGTGTGTGTGTGTGAGAGAGAGAGAGTCTGTGTGTGTGTGTGTGTGTGTGTGTGTGTGTGTGTGTGTGAGAGAGAGAGAGAGAGAGTCTGTGTGTGTGTGTGTGTGTGTGTGTGAGAGAGTCTGAGTCTGTGTGTGTGTGTGTGTTTTTGTGTCTGTCTGTGTGTGTGTGTGTGTGTCTGCTCGGGAAGAGGCCATTTGTTGAATTAGCTGGGCAGTGTTGAAGTGTTCAGCGATTAAGGTTAATCCTCGAGTCTTGATGATGTAAGAACGCCGTTTTTCCTCCGTCCCTCCTAATACCTCCGTGGCACGTTTAGTCGTGTGTGTGTGTGTGTGTGTGTGTGTGTGTGTGTGTGTGTGTGTGTGTGTGTGTGTGTGTGTGTGTGTGTGTGTGTGTGTGTGTGTGTGTGTGTGTGTGTGTGTGTGTGTGTGTGTGTGTGTGTGTGTGTGTGTGTGTGTGTGTGTGTGTGTGTGTGTGTGTGTGTGTGTGTGTGTGTGTGTGTGTGTGTGTGTGTGTGTGTGTGTGTGTGTGTGTGTGTGTGTGTGTGTGTGTGTGTGTGTGTGTGTGGGGGTGTGTGTGTGTGTGTGTGTGGTTGTCAGTAGCACCCATTCTGTAAACAGGGACGCCCCGTGAGTCGGCCTGTGTGGAGTGAGTGAGCACGTTGTCTTTGTGAGTGGCGGCGTGGCGGCGGGGGGAAATGATGCATCACGTCTGCAGCCGAGATAAAGAGCGAGAGGAAGACGTGAGGACGGATGATAGGAGGCACGAGGAGCGAGTCGTAAACAGTGACACGGCGAGGAGGCTCACTGTCTGTTTGTGCTGCAGACGATTTCTGTCACTGAAACTCACACACACACAAAGACACACACACACACACACACAAAGACACACACACACACACACACACACACACACACAAAGACAGACACACACACACACAAAGACACACACACACACAAAGACACACACACACACACACACACACACAAAGACAGACACACACACACAAAGACACACACAAAGACACACACACACACACACACACAAAGACACACACAAAGACAGACACACACACACACACACACAAAGACACACACAAAGACACACACACACACACACACACACACAAAGACACACACAAAGACACACACACAAAGACACACACACACACAAAGACACACACACACACAAACAGGATTTTAATCATTAAATCAAATCTGCTTCTTTAGTTTACTGGATGTAACCTGCACACCTCCTCCATGTTTACCTTTTGGTATAAAACACGTCGATCCATCATCGCACAAACACATATTCATCAATCAGTCAAAGAGTCACGACGACGTCTTATCGTTACAGTGTGTAATCTGCTGATTGACCTCGACCATCATGTGACCATAACCACCTCAGAGACTCGTTTGTGTTCCTCTGGATGGAAGTGATCTCTTCATGAAACTTGTTTTACCGCCCTGAGCTAAAGAAGTGAATTTAAATATGACACAAAGAGAAAGCAGGAAATGTCATTTTCTGATCCTGATGCTCTATTATTAAATAACATCAACAAACGAGATGGAAGAGATCCATTTGTGATTCTTCTTTTTAATAACGTTTAGTAGACGGAAAAGAAAAACATTTTAAAATCAGACGACATCGTCGACATTGCTGCTTACAAAGTTTTTCTAACAAAACATTTATTGTCCATTATTTCAGAGTTTTTACCAAAAGCTGCTCTGACAGAAACCGATCGATCAAATTCCCCCGCTCTGAGATTGTTTAAGTCCTCTCTGCGTCTCATGAGGCGCCGCTCGCCTCACAAACCTGAACTCTGTCCTCTGTCCCGTCTCCACATAGAGACTCAAATTGACCTCTCTGCGTCTCATAAAGAAACAGACGTTACAGCACTACATTCCCCTGCTGCCTTAAAGGCTTTATGTGATTTTTTGATCCAGTAGATGTCGCCCTTGAGCACCAGCATGAAACCAAAACAACTGGCGCTACATTGTTGTGTTAGCATGCTAATGCTAGCGATCTTTATTATGCTGGTATCTTCACACTGCATGTAAATTTACCTGAAATGAGCGTGATCTAGAAACACAGTTAAGCAGTGAGTACAGTATGTTATTCTTCTTTTCTCTAGTCCCTCAATTAAACAACTTTTATACACGAGGGGAGGAGTCAGCCGGCCGTCCTGGCGATGTAAACAAAGTGAAGATAGGACTCTGAAAACTCTGAAAACATCACAGACAGTGGGACTCGGGTGTTACACCCATTGTAGACAGTCATGACTCACAGAGTTATTTTCAGAGGAGATACTTGATTTATATTATATTTAAGTTTTTTTTAAATCTCATATAAAGACAACTTTCTCTAAACATTTGATCCTTTTAGTGAAGTATCGCTCATTTCTCTACAGAGCCGTCGACTTGATAATGAGTTTTAATCATGTGGTTACACTGCTTCCTCCCACGTGCAGGCGTTATTCTGAGACACGATGAGACTTTCTGCAGCTCTGTTTTTTTACACGTCTGAGTGTTTCTGTCTGACGCTCCTCCCTCCGCGCCGTCCTCCAGCTCAGTCAGAGGAAGGTTAGAGTGACCGCCTCGCCCCGTGATCTGTTGTCAGGAATCTTGTTAGCCGTCTATTTGTGCTAATACCTGATGCTAATCATGTAAAGCCACAGAGAGGAGTCCACGCAAACGGTGAGTGTCATGGAGGCTAAGGAGGAGGAGCGTGCGGTGGTGGCAGTCTCGTCTCCTGATGTTAGACTTTGTTTTGTCCTCATGAAGTGGTCCTGTAGATTGATAGAGCTGCAGTACACCTCCTCTCTGTCTCCACACACACACAGCCCACAGCCAAAGAGAGGCAATTACCATGGCAACAGCGGGCTCATCGATGCAGGCAACATGGCGGCCCCTCCCCTTCCTCATACATTGTTTGGATGATTGTGGATTTGACTGCACGTCGTGAGATTATTATCCTCTGTTGGTGCGTGTGAGAGTGACAGAGCGTGTCATTTTCAGCAAATAACGCCTGGTGCCGTCGTCTGTAATTATGAGCTGTGTGAGTGTGTGAGCTGTGTGTGTGTGTGAGTGTGTGAGTGTGTGAGTGTGTGAGTGTGTGGATGCAGAAAGGCTCAGAATCAGCTGCTTAACAGGAACAAGACAACCTCAATCCATTATTAAGGCTAATAGAGTAAACAAGCTGCCCTTCTTTCGTGTGTGTGTGTGTGTGTGTGTGTGTGTGTGTGTGTGTGTGTCATTCACTTCTCCATATTCCTATTATTTATTATTTGTCTTCATCATTTTTAAGGACAGCAAACAGTTTTGTGCAGCACGGTGAGACCTGAGTCGTCAACATGTTGAGACCTTTTTGATTCATGTTTTAGAACCATTTCAGTCTCAGAAAGTACTGAGGACATCTTAAACACCAAACACAATCGTAATTTTAACCAAAACAAAGAGAGCTTCGATCTGCAGAGTCCCTCTGCACCTTTAAGAAAAAGCTAAAGACCCAGCTCTTTATGAATACCTACTAACTTAATGATGATGGTCTCCATATTATTGATGATGATGATGGTAATGACGATGGTTTTTGTTTGATAACGATGACTTATAAGATGGTTTCTATACTGATTAGAGCTCTCAAGAACTGCCCTCAATGTTGTGCTTTGCCTCTGGTCACTTCCTGTCAGCACCTGTGTGTCCAATCAGACTCAAAGCTGATCGTTTGCTCTGACTCACATTGTTCCCTTTTTTCTAGATCCTTGCTTGTGTTGTTCTTACTCTCTGATGTACGTCGCTTTGGATAAAAGAGTCTGCTCAGTGAATTGTAGAATTTTAGAGCTGAATGTATTTGTGTGATTCTGACAGTTTTCAGGAGTTGTTTCTGCATTTCTAAGAACAAGCTCAGAACATGAGCATCCCCTGTGTCTGCTGCCTGGGCGGACTTCTCTTTTTGCTGTTGTAGTATTGAAACAGACATTTGTTGATATTGTTTGAGTTTTAATAGAGTTTTGGTAACATGACAACAAGTCCATCAGTGGACGATGTGAAGGTTTTTGCTTCTCTCATCGTTTTGAGTCGTACTTGTCGCCCCGAAAACTTTATCAGGACCTTTTCAGTATTCGTGTGAATGCCCCAAAAGTTTCCTTTTTATTAATAAACTGTACAATGGGCGCTGATAGATACCACTGCTGCAATGAATGATTTACTTTATTTATGTGTTTATTTAACATGGACATACAGTAACATTGGTTCTGTAACATTTAATCATCATCAAGTTCCAGATGCACTGCTCTTAATGTTTATAGCAACATGCTAATTTGCAACACCTGTCCACGGGAGGACTTTAAGAAACAACAGAGATAAAGAACAGTTCAGTTATGAATGCAGCAGGGATTAAATACAGTTACAAAGAGAGAGAAAATATACGACAGACATTTGCGAGCTCTGTTGAACTTAACTGTGGAATATTTAATGAAGTAATGATTGATGCTGTGATGTTTCTTGAAAAAGGAAATTCATCTGCACGTCATGAAACGTCTGAAGACGTCTGTTTGTTTTGACATTTCTGTGACCTCTGAACCCAAAGAGCAGACTTCACATGAGTCTTCTGTTGTATTATTTGTCTTTGTCACTGAGGGTCATGACGTTATGATTCTGGTTGTCACAGGATCATCAGAGTCAGCAGGTTTGATCCTCAGGGGACCTTCAATGGCGTCCAGACGTCCTCTCAATCCTCTAGAAGTTGAATCCGTGTGGTCGTGTGTGTGTGATCATTCGTGGTTAAGTGACCTGTAACCATCAGAAGGCGTTTGTCCTCACCGTGTCCCTCTGTGTCCTCCAGGCTTCCTCCTCTTCAAAGACTTCTGTATGAACGAGATCGACGAGGCCGTGCCGCAGCTCAAGTTCTACGAGGAAGTGAGTCAGACCTGTGTGTGTGTGTGATTATACAGCGTCATGGGATGGCTGGGAGATTAGGCGCAGTAATCGTGGTCGCCCGGCGTTGTTCTGTCGTTAACGTGACCTCGTGTTGTCCGTCTCAGATTAAAGACTACGAGAAGCTGGACTCCGAGGACGAGAGGTCGAGCCGCAGCCGGCAGATTTACGACGGATACATCATGAAGGAGCTGCTGTCCTCCTCACACGTGAGGGTGACACACACACACACACACACACACACATATACATATACACACACACATACACATACACACACACTCACCTACACACACACAGACTCACCTACTCTCACACACACACACATACATACACTTGCACACACACACACACACACACACACACACACACACATACATACACTTGCACTCACACACACACACGCACCTACACACATACACACACATAAACACACTCTCACACAGCGGTGACCCTGAGGTCACGCACACACAGGGACACAAAGCGAGCACCTGTGAGGGACTGGTTCCAGTAAACCATCAAACAGCTCCCAGTAAAGAGAAACAGAAAAACATAGAACATCAAAAAGAGATTTTTCTCCGATCAATCTGTTTTTATTGTGAAATATTTTACAGTTTGACCTCAACCGAAAGAAAGACTTCAGACCGACTGTATCGATCCCACAGAGAAACCAAAGCACATACGTTTTTTCAAAATAAGAGACGATTTTCAGAATAAGAGAGAGAAGAAACTGAAGTAGTAATAAAAACTGAGCCGCAGGGGAAATGATTCTCCTGGATTGATGTGGATATTCTGGATATTTATTAATCTATCACAGTGTTTCCCAACAAATGAACTCGACCATTCGTCTTCTCATCGTTCACACGTTACCCTTAATGTCAGACTTTCTACAGATAAAGTAAAAGATCAATAAAAAGAGAGAGAGAGAGAGCTGCTCGCTGTGTAGGTAATGATCCCAAAGGTGAAGCAGAAGAGAAAGGGGGAGGTCGCAGCTTCCCGCCCTTTCTGTGTCTTCAGTTTGCACTCATGCCAGTTGATTGATTGGGATTAAATATGATCATGGGTCGTCATGTGAGCACATAATAATGACCTCCTCGCTCTCTTTCTAAATAAGTTATGTTCAATACGTCGTATGTCATCACTTTAGCATCGCACGGAGCATCCTGGTCCTTTACTGTAGTTTGATTAAAGGGATGCTGACGTAACAGAACGACCGCAGGGCTGCAGATGTTAGACCTCACAGATGTTTAATACCTGACTTTATGCTCTTCACATGAATGACTGATTTCAGTCTCTAAAAGGAAAAACAACCAGACAAGAATCAGCTCAGCCTTTGATGATGAGACTGAACAAAGTGGTTTCTCTTCAAACACGAGTTTACAACAAACACTGCAGCTCCGTCCTCCTGCAAGACTGAACTGAGGGACGCACAGAAAAGTTTGTACTCCACTCTCCTGTCTGAAGGGAGGAAGTTATTACACACACACACACACACACACACACACACACACACACACACACACACACACACACACACACACACACACACACACACACAGAAAGAGAAGTGAAACTTCTGGTAACGCTGCATTTTTAATGACCTCTTCTTCTTTCTTCCTTCAGCCCTTTTCTAAGAAAGCAGTGGACCATGTGCAGAGTCACCTAAAGAAGAAACAGGTTCCCCCCACCCTCTTCCAGGTATTTATGACAGAAACCTTTCACACTTTTCTCTGTGCTTCCTGTACGCACACACAACATATGAATGTGCTTTGCCTTCCCTGCTGTCACATGTCAAAGTTTTAGTTTAAAAAACAACAAGTTGGATTTGATACCGAATGGCGATCATAAATAGACGAGACTGCTTATTTTTGGGGACACACACACACACACACACACACACACACACACACACACACACACACACACACACACACACACACACACAATTTCAAACCGCAGTTTTTCAGCATCCTGCAGCTTCTCCCACAGTTGTAGTTTTTTGTTTTTGAGAGGTTAGAACACAGAAAGGTTTACAGACCCATGCAGAGGATAAACACTGAAGCTTCAGAGTCCACATGGTGACCTGTGTGAGCATCCACTCTAGAGGGGGGGGGGGGGGGGGGGGGGGGGACACAGCTCTCTACAATGTTTAGAATTTAGACTGCAGTACACATTTTAAACACTAGGGGTCAGAGTTACATATTGCTAATTTAAATCTCTTAATTTAAAGTGTTAAAATAAATAAGAATGTGTGTTTGTTGTTATTTTGATTCACTGAAGTTTAAGAGAATTCAAATTTCCACGAAGAGTCCTGGGTATGAAAACCGCAGAATGACCGTTTAACACTCCTCACAAGAAGCGTCTGTCTTAAAATAGCCTCTCTGTCTGTCTGGGATTCTACGTACGCTCTCATCTCTCATAAAGGAAGTGTTTGTATCACGTCCATCAGCCAGATGTAATCTTGTAGTATTTTTAAACACCACATTCTCCGTTTCATGCTGCTGCTCATTAAACATTTAGTGAAGAGCATCAACTGCCAAAAGGCCACCCAGGAAAACCCGATCCTGAGAAGTGAGGGACAGTCGTTTCCTTTCAGCTGCGCAAATCGAATCGACCATCTCCCCCCGTTTAGACCGCGACGATGGAAGCAAATAAGAGACATCATTATTAGAATTTTAACAGCCACTGAATGTTAAATATTGACATTTAAACACCACTGAATTCATAGCATTGAAATATTTTACTTTGAAAACAATTTATCTGAATTTATTTGTCGTGAATTCAACAATTTATAATTCAGATCCAAAAATTGGAAAAAGTGTCACAATTTCAACATTAAAAAGATTCAGGTTACTCAAACTCGATTAGTCAAATTCAGATCTAAAAAATTCAACTGGTCAAATTCAGATCCAGATATTCATGTTGAAAAATTCAAATAATGATGTCTCTTATTTGCTTCCATACACGACACGCCTCTTATTCTGGGTATGAAGTTATCCCCAGGGACTTACTCCATCCTCAAAGACGTTCCACCAACCTGTCAGTATTTCCTGGATAATTGTTTTCAGCTTTTAAACTTCACGCTCAGCTGGTGGTAGAGGTGTGTTCACAAAGACACAACAAAAAGAAAAGTTTAACATCAGCTTCAGGAAGGCAAGGCAAGTTTTTTTATGTCGCACATTTCAACAACAAGGCAATTCAGAGTGCTTCACACAAGACATCAAAAGCATCATGACAGAGGAAAGAAAAGAAACATTAAAATAGAACATTTAAAAAATCACTGAAATTATTAAATCTGAACATATGTTCAAATAAAAATAATTCAGATGAAATTAATTGAAGTAAAAATATAAAAAGAATTAAAAGTTACAGTGCAGAGTTAAAGTTTAAAATCTTATTAAAGCTATTTAATGAAAGGCAGGAAGTGACATCACGTCCAGCTCAGCCGTCACAAACATGCTCAGAGGAGAGATATTCACACACATTTGCAAAGAATTTTTACCACATTGTTACTGAGAGGATGCTGCTGTTTATGTGTCTGTCCCCCTGCAGCCGTACATCGTGGAGATCTGTGACAGCTTGAGAGGGAAGATCTTCCAGAAGTTCATCGAGAGGTGAGTTGGAGGTGGAGAGATTCAGGTTTTTTTATTTATTTTTAGGACGCGTACAGTAAACTCACAGCCTCCTTTGTTCTCTTCTTCTCTCCCCACAGCGACAAGTTCACTCGTTTTTGTCAGTGGAAGAACGTGGAGCTCAACATCCATGTGAGTACAAGATGATGATGTCACTTTCTCACCTGACGTTTGATTGGTTTGTTTGATCCAGTCTGATACTGTGGGGTGAAAACTGACATCATAACCTCCCAGCAGAGTTCAGCCTGTCAGCTGTTTTTACATTTAGTCCGAGTCGAAAGATGAAAAATATTTTGAGTCACATTTTAGTATCAGGAACCGTTACCTGCAATTTCCACATAGTCGGTGCGTGCTGCGTTCTTGAAGCATCACGGTTCTGCTCTGTCCAACAGCGTGCGCCCTGTGACACATGTGTTTTATAGAAATATATTGAAGCGGTGTATTAATGGAGTTATCAGGATGTCTATGGATGTACAACTACTATCACAGTAGTTCTTCAGGTGTAAGATTCACCTTTCCCCCTTCTTTCTAAGTGGATTCACTGATATCACATCATGATGGACGTCAGAAATCATGGTTTCCATGGAAACTGTTCACACGCAGAATCTGAAACACCTGCATGCACCTGTCCTCTAAACACTTGAATGCACCTGTTGTCCTCTAAACACTTGAATGCACCTGTTGTCCTCTAAACACTTGAATGCACCTGTTGTCCTCTAAACACCTGAATGCACCTGTTGTCCTCTAAACACCTGCATGCACCTGTTGTCCTCTAAACACCTGAATGCACCTGTTGTCCTCTAAACACCTGCATGCACCTGTCTTCTAAACACCTGCATGCACCTGTTGTCCTCTAAACACCTGTCCTCTGAACACCTGCATGTACCTGTCCTCTAAACACCTGCATGCACCTGTCCTCTGAACACCTGCATGCACCTGTCCTCTAAACACCTGCATGCACCTGTCCTCTGAACACCTGCATGCACCTGTCCTCTAAACACTTGAATGCACCTGTTGTCCTCTAAACACTTGAATGCACCTGTTGTCCTCTAAACACCTGAATGCACCTGTTGTCCTCTGAACACCTGAATGCACCTGTTGTCCTCTAAACACCTGCATGCACCTGTCCTCTAAACACCTGAATGCACCTGTTGTCCTCTAAACACCTGCATGCACCTGTCCTCTAAACACCTGAATGCACCTGTTGTCCTCTAAACACCTGAATGCACCTGTTGTCCTCTAAACACCTGCATGCACCTCCTGTCCTCTGAACACCTGCATGCACCTGTTGTCCTCTAAACACCTGAATGCACCTGTTGTCCTCTAAACACCTGAATGCACCTGTTGTCCTCTAAACACCTGAATGCACCTGTTGTCCTCTAAACACCTGAATGCACCTGTTGTCCTCTAAACACCTGCATGCACCTCCTGTCCTCTAAACACCTGCATGCACCTGTCTTCTAAACACCTGCATGCACCTGTTGTCCTCTAAACACCTGTCCTCTGAACACCTGCATGTACCTGTCCTCTAAACACCTGCATGCACCTGTCCTCTAAACACCTGCATGCACCTGTCCTCTAAACACCTGCATGCACCTGTCCTCTAAACACCTGTCCTCTGAACACCTGCATGCACCTGTCCTCTAAACACTTGAATGCACCTGTTGTCCTCTAAACACTTGAATGCACCTGTTGTCCTCTAAACACTTGAATGCACCTGTTGTCCTCTAAACACCTGAATGCACCTGTTGTCCTCTAAACACCTGAATGCACCTGTTGTCCTCTAAACACTTGAATGCACCTGTCCCCTTCCCCTCACAGAGTCTGTGTTAGTTTTCTAAACCGCCTACTATAGTAGTTCGTCCTGATTGGTCCAAAATGAAGTTTTTTAACAAAGTGAGATCCGTAATCCGTGATTCTGTAAATAAATGTCTGCATCGTGTTTCCCACAATGCAAAGCGCCAGGTCAGAGACGGCCATTCTCTGAATCATGAAAATCTAAATGAATCTTTCGTCAGCTGTTCTCAGACTGTAAGTGGACTGCTGTAACAGCGTTTGGGCTGTTCTTTACTTCCTCTTTCCCGAACCGTAAACCAGCTTAGCCGGATCTGGTGTAATGCAGAATAACCACCGACTGACAGACAGACTGCTGCTGAACGTAGAGCATACTGCACGCTACTTCCGTTATTAGTGTGTGGTCGGTGGTTTCAAAAACTGTGTCTCTGCGTCGTTCACATCAATAGAAAAAAAGAAAAACACTCAGAGCTGCTCTTTACTTTCCCGTCCAATGAACCAAGAGTGGTTAAAACATGACATAACACGGTGATCAGTTAGTCATTCATTGGACAGATTGAGTGATTCACTCTGCATCTTCACGATCAATGAGACAACAGATGATCAGAAACATGCAGCCTGTTTGTGTGAAGGTTAATAACACAGCTTGTAATGTTCAATGTAAACACAATATCCTGAATGTGGTTAAACGTGTAAACACGCTCGCTGTCGACCTGCAGTTCCACTTTAAAGGTTTGCAGTTACTGTGTGCTCACTTTTTAACGAGGAACACCAGAACAGTCCTTTCAAATGTGTTTAAACATCCGGCTCCCTTCATTCAGCAGATGCTGTTTACTGAAGTGTTTATGATACACCACAAAAGTCCGATACTTTTACTCCTTCAGTTTCAGTTTTTAAAAGTGTTCATACCGAGGTGACGCATCTGCAACCACAACGCCCTGAACATCCTGCGTCTGCAACGATCTTCAACTGGTTTTAAAAAATAATTTAAAAAATAATAAAATCAACCTACCCCACCAGTTTTATTTTACACCATTTCGTTACTCTACTATCCCCGTGTTTTTCTTTGTCCTGTTTTCTCATTTACTTATTTTGTCCCTCTTTCTAATTCATTCATTTTATTTACTGACCCTTTTCCTTTTGTTTTGTTTGTTTGTTTGTTTGTTTTTGTCTGAATCTGCTTGCAAAACTTTATCGTACCACAGTTCCCCTCTTGTTTCTATCTCTTTCTTTTTTTTTATTGTGAGTGTGTGTATGCACATTTTGGTGAATAAAAGTTTAAAAAGAAAACTGTTTAGCGAGAACAGACTTATAAAAAAGAAGTACTTGATGATTAAAAATCTTCCAAAGTCCCTTCAGATACGACGCAGTGAGTGACTCAAACCCATTCTTTGTCTACCTGATGTGTTATCTGCATCGCTCGATCCTATCTGTGCCGAGCTGAGCGCAGTGCAAGGTCGCGCCTTTGCCGTCCGTTTAAAGATTTTTGAACTTGGACGCAGCCCTTGGTGACGTCACCTCAGCGCGTCCAATAGGAGGGAAGATCAGATCACAACAAACGGAGGATAAGGATCATTACCGGTTGAGATCCCCGCACCCGAGGCTGCGTGGCCCCGGGAGAGAGAGAGAGACAGAGAGAGAGAGAGAGAGAGAGAGAGACCACGCCCTCTTCTCCTCCTCAACACATATAAACTTACAGTATGTCAGATATTGTCAGTAACGTGTGCTGTTGATTTCTTGTGCACGCTCCCCTTCTGCTCCTGCGGCGAGCGCAGCGCACACCGTGTCCTATCTGAAACGCCTCGTTAATCAGAGGTCAGAGGTCACCTCACTTCAGAAGTGAACTTTTAAAAGATTGCAGGTTTGACACTCTTCTTGACAGTTTTCATCCCCGTCTGAACCGATTCGAGCAGGTCTGAAGATATTTACCAACTTCTGTCCCGCCTCTTTTTTTAAACCTTCTTCTCTTCCGCCCGTCCTCAGCTGACCATGAACGACTTCAGCGTGCATCGGATCATCGGCAGGGGCGGCTTCGGCGAGGTGTACGGCTGCAGGAAGGCCGACACGGGGAAGATGTGAGGAAAAACTCCTCCACTGATAAAAACACTCACATTAACGCTTTCTGCCCCGTGTTTAATCTGTGGCGCTCGCTGTTTGACCCGACAGGTACGCCATGAAGTGTTTGGACAAGAAGAGGATCAAGATGAAGCAGGGCGAGACTCTGGCGCTCAACGAGAGAATCATGCTGTCGTTAGTCAGCACGGGGGTGAGTTAGAAACACGATGCTCCATCACTTCAGAAGTTTTAATAAAGTAGAATCTGACTCAGAGCTCAGAAACAAACAAAGAATAACAAGAGGAGCTAATCAGCTAACTGACGTAGCCAAGGTTTTTATTTTTTTTTAGTTTAATCGTTTATTTGAATCGAGGACAGTGTACAAAAAAAACCCATTAGTCTCAGAAGAGATGCTTTGTAACAGATTTAGCTAGCTAGCTAATTTCCATCTGTTGTCCCCGGGCAGACGATGTCGACAGCAAAATAAAATAAAGGTTAGCTTTGTTCTGCTTCTGACAGTCGATTAAACTTCAGATTTATGAAGATGTTAAGTGGTTATTGTTTTACTAACGGGACGCAGATGTCCTAGCGGTAATGTCGGACCCCCGTATACGGAGGCTGTAGTCCTACAAGCGGGCGTCCTGGGTTCAAGTCCAACCTGTTGCTCCATTCATGCTCGTCTTGCCCCGCTCTCTCTCTAAAATAAAGGGATAATAAACCTTTTATTAATAATGATATGTGATGCAACCAGACGTGAGTCACAGCAGACATTTTACTGCAGAATCAAACATTTGATTTGATTTATTTGAAAAACTTCAATCGGAGGACTTCGACTTTGTTTTTGTCATTTTTTCCGACTTCAAAAAAAGGATGTGAGTTTTTTTGTCCCTCCTCTGAATGTTTCAAAAGTTCCATTTTTCCCTGAAAGTTTCCACACTTATACTACCAAATCATTACATAATGAAGCTGAGAATACTCCTGTTGTCATAGCAACGAGAGGCTTACTAGTAACTTTTTAATGTGTTTTTATGTCGTCGTTTCAGAAGTTTGTTTTGTTTTGTTTCTTTGGACGTATCGACCTCCTCCCAGTTTCTGCTGGAGGTGTCACGATACCTGATTTTAAAAACTTGGATGTGATTCAAGTCAAACTCAAAACGATGTTGATGTTTGTTTCAAAACAACGGCGACAAAAGTAGACGTCCGATGGATTCATTTCTCTCCTATGCAGCGGCCTTCTTTAGAAACTTCATGAAATGAACAGACTGTTTCCTTTGAAGTCTCTGGTGTCATTTCTCTGCTATTTGTTTTTGCCTCCATCTCTGCAGGACTGCCCGTTCATCGTGTGTATGACGTACGCCTTCCACACCCCCGACAAGCTGTGCTTCATCCTGGACCTCATGAACGGTAGGCTGACCTCCAACACACTCTCACAGACCTCAAAACATCCCCTCCTGAGACTCCTGATTGGATTACTAACCTGTCCCGAGCAGGCCGGGTCTCTCTCCCACAGAGAGTCTGACTCCACATGTCAGCCCCCCCCCCCCCCTCCCCCACAGCTCATCTCGAGTGTCTCCTCCTCAGGACTCCATCGTCAGCAGCGTCAGCAGCCTGAGTCACCTCTCACACACACACAGTCATCAGCACTCTGCTGTTGTATCTTCACTGAGTCGGCCTGGGTGGAGGGAGGAGTCTCAGAAAGCCCCCCCCCACTGATTCTCTTTTTCTCCCCTGAGAAGATTAGCACAACATATTGACGCCGATCGATCCACACGAGGTGTTGTGAGGTCACGCTGCAGACTCATGAGCTGTGTTTATATCAGGGATGTGATTCTTCTCCGATCGTCCGACATGAGAATCAAACACTCGAGACTTTAATGACCCGTGAATGTGTTTCACACACACAGAGACCAAAACCTGAGCAGGTCGCGCCTCAACGTCTTTAAAGGTGCACTGTGGAGTTTTGGTTGTGAAATTTGAAAGTTGGAGAACTGTAACTCTAAAGAGAGGGGGAGAGAGAGAGGGAGAGAGAGAGAGAGAGAGAGAGAGAGAGGGGGGGGGAGAAGGAGAGAGAGTTAGAGGGGAGAGAGAGACAGAGGGAGGGAGGGGGAGAGAGGGAGAGAGAGACAGAGGGAGGGAGGGGAGAGAGAGAGGAGACAGAGGGAGGGAGGGGAGAGAGAGAGGAGAGAGAGTTAGAGGGGGAGAGAGAGAGGAGAGAGAGTTAGTTAGAGGGGGAGAGAGGGAGAGAGAGACGGAGGGAGGGAGGGGAGAGAGAGGGGGAGAGAGACGGAGGGAGGGAGGGGAGAGAGAGAGAGGGGGAGAGAGACAGAGGGAGGGAGGGGGAGAGAGAGTTAGAGAGGAGAGTTAGTTAGAGGGGGAGAGAGGGAGAGAGAGACGGAGGGAGGGGGAGGGGAGAGAGAGAGGGGGAGAGAGACAGAGGGAGGGAGGGGAGAGAGAGAGGGGGAGAGAGACAGAGGGAGGGAGGGGAGAGAGAGTTAGAGGGAAGAGAGAGGGAGAGGTAGCGAGATATTGAAAGTTGGAGAAGTGAAACAAGTCCATACTATATTTTTTTTAACTGAATACACAAACTTCCCTGGAACTCTGATTGGAGGTTAAAAGCTACCAGGAGAGTTACAGTGTCACTGTCGCGGACCCCCACCATGACTTTTTATCTTCCAACAGTTTTACAGGGACCAAATGTTCCTCTGATGACAGTTTGTGTTTAGAGTTATGAACATATACCACAGAATCTGTACGTTTCTCCAACTTTCAAATTTCTCTCCCAAACCTCCAGAGTGCACCTTTAAACTGCTGCCTTTATTTATCTGTTTACATCCGTACAAGGTCGCCATCTCACATCGATAAACTAGCAGACAGGAGACAGATGTCTCTCTTCGTTCCTCTTTCTCATGCCGTTGGTTTCTTCTTATCGTAGCTGTTTCTTCAGATTTCAGGCTGCACTCTGGTAGTTTCGCTGGCTCCCCCGTTGAGATAACAGAATCCAAACTGCAGCTTTTAAAGAAACAGGAAGTTGTGACGCTCAGGTGACTTTGAAGAGATTTCAATCACCACATAAATAAAGTCACTTCATCACTGTGTGTGTGTGTGTGTGTGTGTGTGTGTGTGTGTGTGTGTGTGTGTGTGTGTGTGTGTGTGTGTGTGTGTGTGTGTGTGTGTGTGTGTGTGTGTGTGTGTGTGTGTGTGTGTGTGTGTGTGTGTGTGTGTGTGTGTGTGTGTGTGTGTGTGTGTGTGTGTGTGTGTGTGTGTGTGTGTGTGTGTGTGTGTGTGTGTGTGTGTGTCCTCAGGGGGCGACCTGCACTACCACCTGTCTCAGCACGGCGTGTTCAGTGAGAAGGAGATGCGTTTCTACGCGGCTGAAATCATTCTGGGTCTGGAGCACATGCACAACCGCTTCGTGGTCTACAGAGACCTCAAGGTAAGACCCCCCCCCCCCTCTGAATCAGCTGTTTACTGTAGAACAGACCATTTGAAGCTGTTACTCTACGGAAGCCCTCAGAGGACATGCATCCTTACATTAAATTGACTATTTGTTCCCGTGATGACGATCAGATTTGAGATGTTTTTTAATGATTTATTTTTGATCTTTACTTTGGGGTAACGAGGATACAGGAAGTTGATCTTTAGTTTCTCCTGGACTGGGTCTCCATCCACTGATCCACCGACTCACCTCTTTTTCAAAACCTTGGATTGATGTCGGCCATGTTTTCGGCCGTCCTCTGTGTTTCCTCTCTCTCTCCCATGTTTGGACCGGTTGCCATAACAACAGACGTTTTCTGCAGAAAGTCAGGGAACAGTTTTAGGGCTTCAATAAACAGAGCTGCACGATGCAGATAATACGTACAGGTCGAGAGAGAGAGAGAGGGAGGGGGAGGGGGGAGAGGGAGAGAGAGTGAGAGAGGACGGGGGAAAGAGAGAGCGCGAGGGAGGGGGAGAGAAGGAGAGAGAGAGAGCGAGAAGGAGGGTGAGAGAAGGAGAGAGAGAGAGCGAGAAGGAGGGGGAGAGATGGAGAGAGAAGGAGGGGGAGGGAGAGAGAAGGAGGGGGAGAGAGGGTGAGAGAGAGGACGGGGGAGAGAGAGAGAGCGAGAGGGAGGGGGAGAGAAGGAGAGAGGAGGGGGAGAGAGAGATAGAGGATAACCAGGGCGAGTGGATTTCTTCTAGTGTCTCGATCTCTCTCTGACTTTTCTTCTGCTGCTGCGGAAATTGTAACTTAAGTCATGAATTAGTGAGCTCTCCAACATTGTTTCCTTCACTTATGATCTTATCTCCGATTCTCTCCATCAATATCACCGTCTCTCCCGTCCTCTCTCTCTCTCTCTCTCTCTCTCTCTGTCCTCCCACAGCCAGCTAATATCCTGTTGGATGAACATGGCCATGTTCGGATCTCCGACCTCGGCCTGGCCTGCGACTTCTCCAAGAAGAAACCCCACGCCAGTGTGTGAGTATCCGTGTTACACCCAGAGTTGGGGGGGGGGGGGGGGCTTGTAAACATTGTGTGACCAGTGATTTGTAGCCGGTTTGATTTCTGTTTAAAAAACGCGGCAGGCCGCTCAGAGTCGAGTCATGATGATAAAATAGAACAACAGTCGATTCAGTCAAACAGAAATACTCAGCCAGAGGAGGCGGAGGCTTCTTGAACAGCTGACTTCTACAGAAATCAAATATTGATTAAATAATGATTTTCATGCTCTGGCTAAAAAAGAAAAACAGGAACTCAATTATCCATAGCAACAGTTGCTATGAGAGCGTCCACGCTGTGATCATAAAACGGATCCTCAGAGTGAATATCTGCTGATATTAATCTCATCAGATGATGCTTTAATGAGCGAGTCTGTGATGTGTGTGTGTTTAACGTGCAGGTTTTGTGTGTTTGTCTTGCAGGGGCACTCATGGCTACATGGCTCCCGAGGTCCTTCAGAAGGGGACGGCGTACGACAGCAGCGCCGACTGGTTCTCCTTAGGCTGCATGCTCTTCAAACTCCTCCGAGGGTAACTGCTCTCCTCCTCTTATCTTCCTCTTCTCTTTTCTCCCTGCGTGTCCTCGCTTCGTCTCTGCTTTTCAAACCTCTTCTGCCTCTTTGAATCCCCTCTCTCCTCCACGCCTCGCTCGCCCTCTCCCCGTCTGTTTGATGTGGTGTGTGTGTGTGTGTGTGTGTTTGTTTGATGTGGAGTGTGTAAATGCCACAGGTCTGTGCCCAGTAGGTCAGAAATCAGGTAAAAGGGGGAAGAGAGAGAGAGAGAGAGGGTGTGTGTGTTGAGAGGCCGAGCGAGCAGGAGAGTGTGTGTGACGTGTCCTTCCATTGATGTTTGTATCAGTGTGCACACTTTAAAGAGGAGTGTGTTGGTCTCTGGTGAAAGGTTGGCTGCTGGAGAGACGGACAGACTTCTTTTTATTCTGAGGATAAAAGTAAAAGCACAAGAATTATTTTATTATTTATATTTCATTTATTGTGAAAGGAGACGGAGACCCCCTGCAGGGTCGCCTCATTCAGACCAAAACTACTTCTTCACTGCTCCATCGCTGCGTCATTTCCACTTGAATGTGGCTGTAAAGAAATGGCCTCCCTGATTGCATCCATAAAGTCAAGACGTAGATTTATTGATCAGGAAGTGCCCCATGCTCTCGTTTATCTCGGCCTGAACAATTAGACTCATTGAAGAAGTGAGGAAGCTGAGACTCTGACATTAAAGCTGCACACTGTTATTTGATCACTTTCACTAAGTGGACTGCAGCTCTCTCTCTCTCTCTCTCTCTCTCTCTCTCTCTCTCTCTCTCTCTCCTCTCTCCTCTATCCTCTCTCTCCTCTCTCCTCTCTCCTCTCTCCTCTCTCTATCTCTCTCTCCTTCTCCTCTCTCCTCTCTCCTCTCTCCTCTCTCTCTCTCTCCCTCTCCTCTTTCCTCTCTCCTCTCTCTCTCCCTCTCCTCGCTCCTCTCTCTCTCCTCTCTCCTCTCCTCTCCTCTCTCCTCTCTCCTCTCTCTCTCTCCTCTTCCTCTCTCTCCTCTCTCTCTCTCTCTCTCCTCTCTCCTCTCTCCTCTCTCCCCTCTCCTCTCTCCATCTCTCTCTCTACTAAACCTACTAAAAGAA
>NC_089211.1:26084387-26116887 GCF_963930695.1 Labrus bergylta
CTGTGCCTTTAAATGTTAACTTTCCAGCCGGCTGGTAAAACAAAGTCTATGGATGTTTACTCCGGCTTGTTTGTCTGTTGCCTGGAGGGATTGTTTACGTCCGATCTGATCGGGTTTGTTTGCTCGTCACGACTTTCCCAGACTTCATCACAGACGACCTTCAGTTCAGGTGTTGTTCTTAGAGAACAAGAAGGACGAGTCGTTTTTTTTTATTTTTATATTTTTTTATTTTATTATATATTGAGTTTTTCAATTTTGAGAGGAAACAAACAATAAGAACAAAACTGAAAATAATCTAGGGGCGCGCTAGTGGCGCAATGGTTAGGGCGCGCGCCCCATGTATTGAGGCTGTCGTCTCGAGCGGGAGGCAAAACTGAAAATAATCTAAACAAAAATCCACCCCAAACTAACAGATGCTGCAAATCATGTATACAAAGACATGGATGAAACTAGAAGTCTTTAATTTATTTCAGTCATGTTTCAAAGATTTTTAAAGAACGTCTGAACGTCTGGGGCTTTATCTGCAGAAAACGCTGAATCAGAGGTTCTTCCTTTTGGTTTGAACTTCATGGATGTTTAAACACGTTGTGATCAAGTCGACGCTCTTATTTAGAAATTCTCTTTGTCTGAAAGGTAAATCCGCGTCTCCAGTGTGTTTTTTGATTGTCCGTCAGAGGAACACACCGCTGAACCTTTTTCATGTCGTGGGTCAGACTTGAGCACACACTCGGGATGAATGGCGTCCATTGAGCCCAACCGGTGACATATCTGCTGTCGCCCACGCTTTCATTTTCTCCGTCCTCACGGAGGAGGAGAGCTCTGTGAGGGCGACGGGATGTGTGTGAGCCCCGATGAGTTCACGGTGACAAACCATGGAGGGAATTCTTTCACCATAGCTCACCACGGTGCCTGACAACACACACACACACACACACACACACACACACACGGGTGTTATTTAGCAGAGCAGGACCTCTAAACAGAGAAAGCATGATCTTCTGTATCACTATAAATCAGATTACAGTTTTAATCTAGCCAACTTAATCTGGTTATCCCTTTAAATCCTTGTCAGTGTGTGTGTGCATGCGTTGCCGTGCGCGTGTGTGGTGACAAAGACAGGCTGTAACACAGGCCCTGAGCGGAGGCTAAAAATACCGCTCTATATCGTCTTAGTGTTTATTAACATGATGAATGGTTTCGTTACATAAACACGGTGGAAGCAGAGCAGAGCGAGGGACGGCGAGCCAAGACAGGAAGAGACGGATAGAAGAAAGGAGGGAACAGAGCCGATAAATGTCCGTCCTGCTCTCTGAAACATCCCGACCCCAGCGTAAAAACCCGTCAGGAAAGGATTAAAAGGAGCGGAGGCCGACTTGTAGAGGTCTTTACGGGTTCAAAATGTTGCGTCCAAAATCGTCATGGACGACGGAAACTCATCCCAAGATCCCATCAGATGGGAATCAAACCATTTTTGCCCAAAGATGAATCGTCTTAAATTTACTCACCCACAAATGATCTGTGATGTTTCCATTTGAAGCTCGACATGATGGCTGCTGTGTCGTCCAATCAGACGTCATTTTTTATTATTCATGGTTTATTTGAAGCGAAAGACAACAGGAAGAATGTGTGACTTTTTGATCCAGTAGATGTCGCCCTTGAGCACCAGCATGAAACCAAAACAAACTGTTTGGCACACCTCCTCCATCCTGAAGCCTCCGCTCTCCTGCAGAGACACACCTCAACCCCCCTCCACTCACGTTCACACAAAGAAGTTTAGCACAAGTGGCTCACAAAGTCGTCCTCAACTCGAGCAGCAATCACCCGTGTCCTGCATTGTTGTGTAGCATGCTAATGTTAGCGCTCTTTATTAGCTCGATAGCTTCATATTGTTGTGTTAGCTATGCTAATGTTAGCGCTCTTTAGTTAGCTCGTAGCTTCACATTGTTTGTGTTAGCATGCTAATGTGATAGCGCTCTTTAGTTAGCTCGTAGCTTCACATTTCATGTAAACTGACACAGAATGAGCGTGATCTAAAAAACTCTTACTAACATCCAAATAATCAGTGAGTATGGTTCTTCTTCTTCTCTCTAGTTCTTGACTAAAACAGCTTTTATACACAAGGGGAGGAGCCTGCCGTCCGTCCATGTAAAACACGGCTCTGACAACAACACAGCCAGCGGCGACTCGAGCTTCTCCCTCATTGTAGACAGTCAGGACTCAGAGACACATTTACACAGGACAGACTTTATGATTTATTGATGTGGAACATGTTGCACGTTCAGATATTTGTTGACAACCTGCACAAAACAAATCAACAGTTTTAAACACCAGAGCGGTTCAGAGAGAACGGTCGTGTTTCTCAGAGTGTCCGAGACTTCTTGGAAGACCTTCTTCTCTTACATCAGTCAAAAGCTGAAATGATACCCCGTCTATTTTCAAACAACCAATTCTCACTTTCCCCTCCTCCCCTTCTTGTTCCTCCCCTCCCCTCCTCTCTCTTTCTTTCCTCCTCGCAGAATGTGGAGCTGCCAGACTCCTTCACTGCAGAGCTCAAAGACCTGCTGGAGGGGCTGCTGCAGAGAGACGTTTCCAAGAGGCTCGGCTGTCTGGGCCGAGGGTAACGCACATGCACACACACACACACACACACACACACCACACACACACACACACACACACACACACACACCACACACACACACCACACACACACACACACTACACACATCACACACACTACTGACCCCTGCCTGTATCAGCGTCCAGTGTGTGACCACAGGCTGATCATGAGTCGATCAGTCAGACTGCGTGTTGCTCATTAATGCTTCAGACTCCGGCTGGTTTAGTTTGGAGACGTCTGAGAATGATCCCAAAAAAACATCTAAAGTCAATTCCATCACATCGTCCAATCAGCTCTCAGCTCAGTGATGGATCTCTGTCTGCACTGGCTGTGTGCCTGAATAACAGGAGGATGAGTGTTTGTTAGAGGGCAGTAATGTGGCAACACACTGCCACCTACTGTTCAAAACACAAAAATAAACCCTTCTTTCCTCTCTCTCTGTGTCCCGCTCATGCAGAGCCCCGGAGGTGAAGGAACATCAGTTTTTCAAAGGCATCGACTGGCAGCAGGTTTACCTCCAGAAGGTGAGTGGATGAACTCTTTGTCACAGCCAATCAGTGAGGGCCACCTCTGATAGGATGGATATGTGAGGAGAGGAGTTAGGGTCTGCAACATTAAATATCAACAATAAACAGAATAAGAAAAGACTAATATTTACATGACTAAATATGAAACAGTGCAGTGGTGAATAGTGCAAAAGATGCTGAAGTAACATGATGAGTAAAAATGCAGTTATGTGACAGATGAGTCAATTAAGATGTTTATTACAGTATTTACATCAATGATTTTAATAAAACTCTCTCTCTCTCTCTCTCTCTCTCTCTGTAGTACTCTCCTCCTTTAATCCCTCCCGGGGAGAGGTGAACGCCGCAGACGCTTTCGACATCGGCTCTTTTGATGAGGAGGACACCAAGGGCATCAAGGTAAAAACACAGGTCACTTTGTTACTCACTCTCCGTCACTGCAGAGGAAGAATCCAACTCGACCACAGTGAGGGCTGCACTCACAGCGGGGGAGCGGGGGGGGGGGGGGGGGGGGGGGATCTGAAAGCGTCTCTTTACTTTCACAGGCGAGCCTCGTACATCACTCCCACTGCTTCAAACCTGCGTGACAGTCACAGTGAAGTGAGACATCACAGCAGCATCAATGTGACACCTTGAACTGTCAGTCTGAATAAGTCTTCAGATCACCTCGACCTGCAGAGCGGCTGCAGATCGTCCGATGGTCGTCTTATTTTAAAATGTGCATCATAACTCCGCCTCAGTTGTCGGTCAGCTTCACCAACTCTTGAGCCACGATCACAGTGTCTCCCCCCGGTGTCTCCCCCAGGAACTGCAGCTGTGTCATGAGCATTACATGTTACACACAGATTTATTTAGACATTTATTCACATTTAAAAGTTCAAGTGTGCTTCAAGGAAGAAGAAACTAGTTTGAACCCCAATTTCCACTTACTGCGCACCCTCACTCACTCACTCGCACGTCGCAAAACACCTGAATTTGGCGGTTAGCAGATGCCTTCATCAGCATGGTTTACGTCCTGTCGCTGCATCGTGCACGTCTGCGCGGCGAGGCATCGATTAAACGATTGATTTCAACACCACTGCAACGCGCTAATCAACAGCAGCAGCGTGTAGAAGTGCCATAGTACTTTTTTTATTTTATTGCACAAAAAAAAAAACATAATAGATGAATGGAAAAACAGACAGTACATAATGATTAGTTAATTAACAAAATATACATTTTGAAAGAAATGTGCTGGAGGAGCCAAATAAACCCAGAGGGGCTCGTGGAGTGGCCCTCCTAAAGAGAAACATGTAACACAGAGACAAAAACAATAAAGCTAACAAGAACACATACTCAATAAGGTGTAAAAGAAAGCAAAACAAGAAAGAGACAAATTAAAGAAGAGGGGGAAAAGTAAAATAAGCTCTTATGGCAGAGAATGATTATGATGGCACATTGGTTAACTGGCCAAGCAGGAAATAAATTGTTTTTTAAATAAGTTAAGGCTGGTGCTGTTTCTAATATGATTGGGTAAATCGTTCCAACAATGAGGTCCTCTGAATCTGATGGAGAATTGAGAAACACATTGTCATTACAATTACAAAGAATAATGACATAAGTACATATGCAGCGTACAACATTCTTCTGATTTCTGAGATTCCAGTTTAAACCTGATATCTACATAAGCTCGCCTCTATGGACTTGTTTTTCTTTGTTGTGGCTACTAAAGGGAGCGTAGAAGAAAAGGAAAACGCTTTCAGTGCAGAGAGGTTGTAGTTAGTGAATCTCTCTTTACAGGTGAAGCTTTAGGAAGAGAAGAAGAGAGCTGCTTTAGTGTTGAAGCAATAAAGATTACCTTTAGTTTCTCCTTCTTTCATTATCAGGAATGTGTCTGCAGTGAGTGTTATTCGTCCTCTGACACTCCTGTGCAGAGAAGTCAAAGCGTGTGTTTACATTCCCCCAGACAGAGCGGATCATTAACAGCCGTAATAATCTACATGAGAGAGGAGAGAATCCCCCAAAGCGACCGTCAACGAGCCCACGTCACAGACGAGTCCTGCAGAGTGGATGAGGGTATACACGTTTTTAATTTACCCTCAGTGACCTGCACGAGGACGACGCAGTGAAGGGAAAGTGTTAGTGTGGGAGCTTCATCTGGTTAAATCTCTAAAGGTCGTTCATGACGAGATCTTTATTGAAACACCGGAATCAGGAAACTTTCAAAGGAGATGTTTTCAGCTTTATTATTTAAAAACATTCAGATTATGTTACGATGTTGGACGTCTGTACTAAACCTCTGCAGCGTTTCTTAAACATAAGATACACAGTGGTTGACTAGACTCTTCTCCTCTGTCGCCCCCCGGTGGTGGAATGAACTTCCAAACTCCATGTGATCTGCAGAGTCCCTCTGCACCTTTAAGAAAAAGCTAAAGACCCAGCTCTTTATGAATACCTACTAACTTAATGATGATGGTCTCCATATTATTGATGATGATGATGGTAATGACGATGGTTTTTGTTTGATAACGATGACTTATAAGATGGTTTCTATACTGATTAGAGCTCTCAAGAACTGCCCTCAATGTTGTGCTTTGCCTCTGGTCACTTCCTGTCAGCACCTGTGTGTCCAATCAGACTCAAAGCTGATCATTTGCTCTTACTGACATTGTTCCCTTTTTTCTAGATCCTTGTTTGTGTTGTTCTTACTCTCTGATGTACATCGCTTTGGATAAAAGAGTCTGATAAGTGAATTGTAGAATTGTAGATGGCGTAATCCTCGGACGTGGTTTCCTGCTGCTCTGAACGAGACATTGAGAGAACTTGGCGAGACTTGGCCAGAACGCCGACGTATAAGAGCAAAGTTTTAGGACACGCCCACTCTGGAAACTCACTCAAATATCACCTTCACAGGGATTAAAGTTCTCCGTCAATTTCAAAATTGTAATATTTTTCGTCAGTATCAATCAGACAAAAAAGGTGATACAACACATTACCCACAAAGCACCACGCGACATGAATCACCTTTAAACTGCACCGTGTGATGACACAATGTTATATTAGCTTAACAAGCTAGCACTAGTTTACTTTTTTACTTTTAACGACTGAGTGGGTGAAAGTTCTGTCCAATGTAAAAAAAATAAATAAAAAAAAAGAAGCCTTCTTGTACTTAATAAAAATATACTTCTTACTCCACTGAATTTATAGAAAATCTTAAATTTGTTTGCTAGTTACTTCTCAGATTCAGATTTATAATGCAAAATAGGATGAATACACTATTTATCTAAATATCTTTATTATATACCCTGTGAATTCACAAGGTATCCAGATACAGGTATGTAAATAGGATTAGGTCCAACTGTAGCAATGACAACAAAATGAGGAACACATTAATGCATTAAAAAAATATATAAATAATATTCTGTAAGGTAAATTTTTGCAAAGTAACTATTATTCATTTGTTACTCCAGACTAAAGTCTGATATGTTTGTACTCTAACTTCTGTAACTTGTTTGAGGGTATTTCTGTGTTGTTACTACTTTAGACTGCTTAAGGTTAAGAACAGAGTCGGCTTCTTATTCCACTGTCCTAATTAGTATAAAAAAAACAGTTCCTCATGTATCATGATCTAATCTCAAAATGCTCCAAAAAGTCTCATTTGAATGTTAGAATAGATTTTTCCTATGCGGGGGAAATCCCCCCAGACCCCCCTAACTTCATTTACTTTTTTTATACTTTAAACAAAGTTTTATATAGATCACCTGCTGCAACTTTTACTTTATATATGCATAAAATTCACTTGACTGTAGGTCAAATTTGTTAAAAAGAAGCAAGCTCATATCTGTCAGCTGAGATCTTTAGCTTCAAAAAAGAAAAACGTGTCAATTGTATTCCTAAAATACAAAACACCTCTGTTGTTTTATACGTTGACAATTTTCTGTCAAATGTATTTGTTTTGCTTTAATCCCTGCTTTCAACTTCTTCTTTGACCAACTAACATCCGTTCATGAGGTAGTGATGCGTTGTAGCTGAGCTCAGCCGTCATCACGCCTTCCCTCAGCTGAGGGGGCGGGGCCCAGAGACCCGATAAGATGCGGTGTCAGAACACAACTTTGTTGGCTCACTCGTTCCTAAATGTCCTTGTCTCTCTCTCCCCGTCTGTTGGCGTGCAGCTGCTGGACAGCGACCAGGAGCTCTACAAGAACTTCCCTCTGGTCATCTCGGAGCGCTGGCAGCAGGAAGTGGCGGAGACGGTTTACGAGGCCGTCAACTCGGACACGGACAAGAACGAAGCTCGAAAGAGGGCCAAGAACAAACAGCTGGGCCACGAGGAGGGTAAGAAGAGAACAGTGATGATCACACAGTGTTCTGATTACAGCAGAGGTTCTGACTGTGTGTGTGTGTGTGTGCGTGTGTGTGTGCGTGTGCGTGTGCGTGTGTGTGTGTGTGTGTGCGTGTGCGTGTGCGTGTGTGTGTGTGTGTGTAGACTACGCCCTGGGGAAAGACTGCATCATGCACGGGTACATGCTGAAGCTGGGGAACCCGTTCCTCACCCAATGGCAGCGCAGATACTTCTACCTGTTCCCCAACCGGGTGGAGTGGAGGGGGGAGGGGGACACGCGGGTGAGTGTTCCTCCCAACACACACACACACACACACACACACACACACACACACACACACACACACATCACGTTCCTCTCCGTGTTCATGTTCATGTCTGTCCCTCTGCTGATCTGTCTCTCTCTCTCTCTCTGTCTTTATCTCTCTCTGTCTCTCTCTCTCTCTCTTTATCTCTCCCTCTCTCTCTCTCTCTCTGTCTTTATCTCTCTCTCTCTTTATCTCTCTCTCTCTCTCTTTATCTCTCTCTCTCTCTCTCTTTATCTCTCTCTGTCTCTCTTTATCTCTCCCTCTCTCTCTCTCTCTCTCTCTCTGTCTTTATCTCTCTCTCTCTGTCTTTATCTCTCCCTCTCTCTCTCTCTGTCTTTATCTCTCTCTCTCTCTCTCTGTCTTTATCTCTCTCTCTCTGTCTTTCTCTCCCTCTCTCTCTCTCTCCCTCTCCCTCTCTCTCTCTCTCTCCCTCTGTCTTTCTCTCTCTCTCTGTCTCTCTCTTTATCTCTGTCTCTCTCTCCCTCTCTCTCTCCCTCTCCCTCTCTCTCTCGCTCTCCCTCTCTCTCGCCCCTCTGCATAAAGGACTCGTGGTTTAAACAGTTAACAAAGAGAGACGGGGTGAGTGCTAACAGGTCCAGGTCTCTGCTGAGTCCTCAGAGTCCCAGTGTAGATGTGTAGACCTCGTCCCCGCTTCAGAATCTGTAGTCTTACTGCTTCAGTGTGCGTGCTCCTCCTCAGGCTGACCCAGAGAGGCGTTCAGGTACAAACACGCTCAGCTGGTTTAAAGCCTGCAGTTTAATGAAGCGACCGAGCATCAGGAGGGAGCGACGAGAAGCTGCAAATAAAACATCAGAAGAAGAAGAAGTGAATAAAGCTTCTCTGTTCTGTATGTTAGCAAAGACAGAACTTCCTGTCAGCCTCCTGCTCTCTCCTAGTCCGCTGTAGTTCCTGCTTTGTTGATGTCGTCTGTGTTTCCGTGAGCTGAATGAACTCAACATGGCAGCTTCAAAGTGTCTCTTACGTCCCGTGTCCACCTTCAAAATAAAAGCGCCACGCTTCAGTTTGTCCACCTTCAAAATAAAAGCACCATGCTTCAGTTTGTCCACCTTCAAAATAATAAAAGCACCACACTTCAGTTTGTCCACCTTCAAAATAAAAGCACCATGCTTCAGTTTGTCCACCTTCAAAATAATAAAAGCACCACACTTCAGTTTGGCCACCTTCAAATTAAAAGCGCCACGCTTCAGTTTGTCCACCTTCAAAATAAAAGCACCATGCTTCAGTTTGTCCACCTTCAAAATAATAAAAGCGCCACACTTCAGTTTGGCCACCTTCAAAATAAAAGCACCACACTTCAGTTTGTCCACCTTCAAAATCCTCAGGCCGGTTTCAGAAGAATAACTCAGGATTCACAGTGGACTCTGCTCATTTTCTTTTCCTCGTTTGTCTTCCAGCAAAACCTGCTGACGATGGAGCAGATCGTGACGGTGGAGGAAACGCAGATTAAAGACAAGAAGTGCATCCTGCTGCGCATCAAAGGAGGGAAGCAGTTTGTGCTGCAGTGCGAGGTACGCTCGCGGCGCTCCAGGCCCCTGACTCTTTAAACGTGAGATAAACACAAACAGCTGATGTTGTTTATTCTTTTGTTGTTTACGCGCAGAGTGACCCGGAGTTCGTGCAGTGGAAGAAGGAGCTGACGGAGGCGTTCACAGAAGCTCAGAAGCTGCTGCGCCGCGCCCCCAAAGTCATCGGGAAGGGCCGCGCCGCAGTGGTGGAGCTCTCCAAACCTCCCCTCACACACCGCAACAGCAACGGCCTGTGAATACACACACACACACAAACACACACACACTTATATATGTACAAATACACACACACACACACACACACACACACACACACACACACACACAGATTAACACACACACACACACTGCACCCCAGCCCCCCCTCCTCCTGAATCAGCTGCAGGACATTTGACACCTTCCCAAGCCCCGCCCACAATGCCTCGCAGTGTGACCACCAGCCTCTTACACACACACACACACACACACACACACACACACACACACACACACACACACACACACACACACACACACACAAATCGACATGATGACCAATCATCTAGTTTGTTTTTTTTGTTTTTTTTCGCCATGGGACCTCGCCAGTTTACGGAGAGGAAGACGAGAAACATTCTGGGAGGACTCAGCATGTGAAGAAACCTCTGCATGAATGTGACGTCCCTGTGTCTCTCTGTCCCCCCCTCCCTCCCTCTCCCCCCCCCTCCCCCGGTGACCCCCCCCCCCCCCCCCCCCCACACTTGGACCTCCGCCTCACAAATGAGCCTGAGAGACTCGTGGGGTGAAACATTTGATCTCCTGGTGTCTCCGAGGCGATGACATCAGGAATCAGCGGGTGGAGGGGGGAGGGGGGAAACAAAAGAAGAAGAGGCTGCTTGACTCGCTCTCCTCAACCCCCCCTCCCTCTCCTCACCCCCCCTCCCTCCGTTACTGAAGTGCATAAAGTGCCAACTTGGATATTTACTTGAGTCACCTGGAGCGCCCGCAGGACCCGCTCGGTGACAGATACGGTTGTTGTCGGGGGGGGGGGGGGTTTGATCATTCCAATGCAGACAAACAGGAACTACAAGAAGCCACAGACCTGCTCTCATTGGCTCTCACACAGCCAGTTACCATAGAGACTGGGATTCCATTGGCTGGCGGGAAACAGCAGCCGGTTGCTATGGTAACCATGAAGACTGGTATACCTTTCAGAGACAGAGGGAGGGGGGGGGGCTGAGTGTAAATAAGAAACCCTTTCTCTGTGCATCTCCAGTGTTCTAGTCCCACGTGTTTGCATTATCGGGGATTCTCTGTTTGAGGGTCTGAGGGGGAGGAGGGAGGAGGGGGCGGAGTCTGACAGCTTTCAATCCCTCACAGCGCTGCGTTACCTCACTTGGACTGTGTCAGGATTTCTTTAGGGGCCAAATGTATCGCTCTCTGCTCGTACGAATGTCCGTGTCGTCGCCTTGCAGCTTTTTTGGACATTTCTGCGTCCCGCTCGCTCACAAATCGACCTTCAGTCATCGTGTTCTGAGACCGTCAGTCGGCTGCTGGTGGCGGGAGAAAAACAAACCCAACACAAACACTTCATAAAGTGGTCTCTCGGAGGTTATTTAAATGTTTTTCTTTTGTAGTTCTGTACAGGCAGAGTTAGACTGCATTTCCCAGAATGCACCGGGAGAGCCTGCTTAGAACTCTCTGATGCAAGTTGAAGCAGGAAGTAGTGAGAGTAGAGACGAGCTTTCAGGAAAACAAACATGAATGTTGCGCCCTCAAAACGCACGACGGAGCTGCAACACACGTCTGTCACGTTCGTCGTCGACGTTTCGGTTTGAAATGATTTTATTCTGAAAGCGTTTTAATCGGACGACTCAATAAATAGAAGCCTCAAAGCACACTGAAGAAGCTGCAGCCGGAGCATCAGTCTGCGTGAACTCTGCGTGAAAAATCCCTCAAAGGATCGATCAACGCTCGTCAAGAAAAGTCGCCATGAAGTAATTTCCTGTTCTTGAATTGAACGCCGCCCGCAGCTCGGCGTGCAAGTGTCGCTCCTCGTAGAACGCCAAAGCAGAATCCTGCAGCGCTCCCTGAAAAAAATCCACGCTTGAAGTGAGCAGAAAAAACGTCTCTTCTCTCACCGGCGACCTTCAGCTGTAGATTAAAAATTAAAAACACGTTTACAAATCAAAAGTCTGCAATCGATGCTCTTAACAGTAAAGAGTTGACGTGTGTTGCCGTGGTAACCTTTTCTTAAATCAGAACAATAACTGATCTTCTGCAGGTTTGAGACACAAAACTGAAGCTGCAGGGAGGACGAGTGTGCAGCAGCCAGCGCGGTGCAAAAATCACACATAAACAGAGTTTACTGAAACGCTTTCAAATCGGCCAATCAGGACGTCCGCGAGGTGAGGCGCAGCTGAGAGAGTTTCCCTCGACGTCTAGCTCCGATTTGATCTCTTTTTTATTTCCTGTAATGAAACCTTTTCTTAATGTAACGCTTTATTCAAAACTCGATGACCGAACTGAGAAACGCAGCAGCAGCAGAGGAGGATGAGGGGGAGGAGCTAGAGGAGGAGGGGGAGGAGCTAGAGGAGGGGGAGGAGTCTCTGGTTTGATACTTTTTCAGGGTTTTTCTTTCTCATGCAGTAATGTGTCCTCGTCTGTGATGTCCATGCATTTCTGGAGCTGTGACGTGTGATCTGCCGGGGAACAAGGGGATGAATTAAGGGTGATGGATGAAGATGATGATGATGATGATTTTTCTTTGTAGCCTTTTAAAAACCGGTCAGGGGGGAGAAGTGATCGTCGCCTCTCGACGTCTCTTTTTATTTTTGTAAACCAAAATGGTTTTTATTATTTTTTTGTTTTCGTTGTTGCACCTTTTTTTTTAGCCCGATGTGTTACTTAACTAGTTGTTCAATGTGCCAAATAACTGTTGCTGATGGAGAGGAACCAATGGGAAGCCTCCTTTTCTCTGGACTCTTTTCGACCCCGCTGATTTCTAACACGGACTTTGTGTTGGGAGTCACGGTGGCGTCTTTTTGAAGGGTACAAAACTGTGACCAAACCGAAGAAGGTGTGTGTGTGTGTGTGTGTGTGTGTGTGTGTGTGTGTGTGTGTGTGTGTGTGTGTGTGTGTGTGTGTGTGTGTGTGTGTGTGTGTGTGTGTGTGTGTGTGTGTGTGTGTGTGTGTGTGTGTGTGTGTGTGTGTGTGTGTGTGTGTGTGTGTGTGTGTGTGTGTGTGTGTGTGTGTGTGTGTGTGTGTGTGGCCATGGAGACACACACCTGCCACCCGGCTCTACTCTCTCTCTACTCGTGGCTGAAGGTTTCCTTTCTGACTGTGTGTGTGAGCGTGTGTGAGCGTGTGTGTGTGTGAGCGTGTGTGTGTGTGAGCGTGTGTGTGTGTGAGCGTGTGTGTGTGCTTCATTCTGTGCGGTCGCCCGGTGGACTCTTTCATTTATTTTTATTTTTTTCTCACACAGATTTTCACGAGACAATTAAAAAAAGGATGGCATATAGGAAAAAAAATCAAAGTATATATAAAATATATGTGTATATGAAATGACCAGATGCTCTAGGTTTATTTAAAGATGTAACGGTGAGGAGGAGGCGTGGTGTCGGGGGGAGGGGGGGGGCGGGGGGGTCGATGTGACTTTAATTGTTTGTGGTGACGACTTCAGCTCAAATCTTTGCACATAAAGACTTTAGATATCGTACCTGCGAGTTCCAGATGATTATTTTTGTTTGAATACAGGACTCTTTGCTCTTTTCATATTTATTGCGTGCGAGGGGAGCGCTCTCTCTGGCTCCGCCTCCCCTCGGCGTGCGTGCGCGAGCCCTCAGCCGAGAGCTCGCCGTAGAACCTCCTCCGGTTTACGCCATCTTTGTTTAGTTTTCGTACGCCACAGACAAACACAGATACTACTGGCTTTGGGTTATTATTGCCATTAAGGTTCTGAGAATACTGATATATAATTGATGATATTATTCCATGATTATGATTAAATTTATTTTATTTCAAGGATTTCTTTGTTTCCTTTGGTTTTCACACAGGTAGGACGTTGCGTGTTGGACTGCTTGTAAAAACAGTTCATGAATAAAAATCCTTTTTCCGTGTCGCCTCGTGTCGCTGCTGCTTTGATTTCTCTTCAACACCAGCTGACCTTTGACCTTTCTCTGTGACCTCTGGGTTTAAAGGTTCACGATCACAAGAGAGAAAATGTTTGAAGTGTTTGATCAGGATTAATCACATGTTTGAAATTCCATTATTTCACATTTAAAAAATAAAAATTGTTGGGCTTTTATTTTGAAGGTTTGTACTCTGAAGCCAAGAGTACTTTTCTTGCTGTATGCTTTTATTTTGAAGTAAAGTTAAGAAGGTTAGGACAGGAAGTTAAGCCCATAAACAGGAAGTGGTAAGGGATCGTCAAACATCTCAAATCAAATGGTAACAAAGGTCAATGTGTGATGTCATAAGGTCAATGTGTGATGTCATAAGGTGGATATTACTTTGGACTCGTCAGCTGAGCTGTCTGAGAGTTTGTTAAAGTGAAATGAGACATTCACAGATGCAGCAGTTTCCTGTTGTGATGTCCTCATCCAACAAATTGACTTCCAGGAGACTTGATTTATAAAGATTCCTTGAAGTCTTTGGTTTCCAGGTTTCCAGGTGTCAGGAGGTTCAGGATTCCTGGTCTTTATTACAAATTCTTCAGTTATTACATGACACCACATTTTCTGTTTACTGTGTGGGATGTTTATTCTTTTCTGTGGCCTCCATACGTGGAGCTTTAATGCAAATGATGACCCCGAGAAAGCAAATGAATCCAAACGAGCTCACAGCTGGAATATTCCAGATGTTTCTCCTGCGTGCAGATGATGAACACTTCAAACATTTCACCTCCAGCAACATCCTGATGTGACGTCCAGACTTTACACCCCCCGAGCTCCGCCTGTAAGTTCAGAGGTAAGAGGATAAAAAGTGAAGCAACGATTCTGACTTTTCCGGACATGAGGAGCCGGATCTGAAAGACAGAGGCAACGGGTAAATACAAAATAAAACAGGAAGTGACAAAATTACTCAAACACATGGACGGAAACTAAATGTGACCTCAGGTAACTTTTGTGTAAAGATCTCAAGAAAACAAACTCGTCATCAGGGGAAACCTGAGAGAATAAAATGTTTGACTGCATGTCCTCTTTGGGCTTCCGTCCAAAATAACTTTGTTTGAATTGTATTTTTTTGTACGTGTCATGATGTTCAGCATCACAAAAAACCTTAAAGTGAAATCTCTGACTTCACTAAAAGTCACTTTCCATAAATACAGAAGAGGATTAGGGAAACTGAAAAAAAAATGTTTGGTTCTGACTTTTTTTTCAGAATTCTGGCTCCGAAAAAAATGAGTCAAAATTCTGAGAAAAAAGTCAGAATTAAAAAAAAAGAAATAATTTTTTTTTTTTTTAAAGTCAGAATTAAAAAAAAAAATCTAATTAAAAAAAAAAAAAAAGTCAGAATTAAAAAAAAAGAATTTTTTTTTTTTTTTAAGTCAGAATTAAAAAAAAAAAAAATCAAAATTTAAAAAAAATCAATTTAAAAAAAAAAAAGAGTCAGAATTAAAAAAAAAAAAAAAAGTCAAAATTTAAAAAAAAAATAAGACTTAAAAAAAAAAAAAAAAAAGTCAGAACAAACATTTTTTTAATCAGTGGCCCTATTCCTCTTCCGTACATCGGGGGAGGTGTGTGTTTGGAAACTTGGTGTGTTTGTCCCGGTTGTTGTTGTTGCTGCAGGTTTTTATTTTTTCTCTCCTCTTCCTCATGGAAACCAGCAGGCTCCTCCCCCTCCTCCTCACCTCGCCCCCAGTTGGAGCTGTCAATCAAAGTGGACAGCTGATGCGGTGCAGATCTGCACATGTGCACATGTGACCTCTGACAGAACAGCCGGCGTCCATTACCCCCCCCCCGCATACAAACACCTTTAAGAAGACGACTCGACTTTTTGTTAAAATCGATTAAAGATTCTTTCTATCGTATGACTCCTCTTCCTCCTCTTCCTCTTTCCTCTTGTTATTCAGTCTCAATCTTTCTTCTCCAAACAGGGTCTTGTTCCTCACGTCCTCCCCCGACATCCCCCCCCCACAGATATTTATAGAGGCCTCGTCTGTCAGCCCGGCCGTGTTGCTTATCGCCCTGTGTGTGTGTGTGTCACTCTATTTCTGACTCTCCTGCAGTCACTGTGTGTGTGTGTGACTGTGGTGGTGTTTGTGTGGCAGCCGGACTCTTAACGTTAACCTCCTGGATATTTCTCTGTTCCTGCAGGTAAGAAGCCGTGTGCTCTGCGTCTTTGTTGCTCTCTCGTGTTCTTCAGAGATCTGAACTTTGTGTGGTTTTTGTCTCGAGGTGATGTGAGCTGAGGGCCCGACGGGGGCCTCGGTGCTTCAGGGACATTTGATTCACACAGAACATGACTCGAGTACTTCACTTTAGATTTTGTTTTTGAATGTTTTCACTTCATTTTCTTTAACGTGAGGTTTTGTTTTTGTCCCTCGTGGCTCCTTGGAGGTCATAACTCGTCCCCTCACGTGAGATCTGAAGTTTAAAACCAGAACTCTGAGTCATTCAGGAGCTACTGAGGCTAACGCTGCCTCCTTACTCCTGAAACAGATTCTCTAAACCTGCTGTGTTCATGTGTGTGTGTGTTAGAAAGGGTTTGTTCTGGGGCGCTGGTGGTGCAGTGGTTAGTGAGCACACCCCATGTATGGAGGCTATAGTCCTTCAAGCGGGTGGTCCAGGTTCAAATCCCACCTGTGGCTCCTTTCCACTCTCTCTCTCCCTGATGTCTCTCTATCCACTGTCCTATCTCTCCATTAAAGGCACAAAAATCCCCAAAATAAATCTTTAAAAAAAAGAAAGGCTTTGTTCTGATTGGCTGAAGGCCTCATCCGGTAGAAAGTAACCGTCGACTTGTTTACAGCGACAGACTCAGCTCGTTGCTTAATGTGGAGTCATGAGGTTTCATATCCAGCCTGAGGCAGACGAGCTGCTCGCTTCATCTTCTACTAAAAGAAGAGGAATGAAAAATGAAGTTTTGATCTGCTTCCACATGAGCACCAAACATCTGAAAACCTTTAGGAATGTTTTCAGGGTGAGCTGCGTGTGTGAACGCAAACAGTCGGATATTTCACTCTGATGTTACCCCGAGTTTTTCCTGCCGGCCCCCCCAGAGTAAGTTTTCCATGAGATGATGTGAGAACGAGGGAGGAAATGTTCAGGAGAATTCACAGAGAGCGTGCAGGAGGGAGGGGGGACGATCACCGTGCCTGTAAAGAAGCACCTTCATTATGAACCTCCAGTTTGTTTGTTGATATTGTGAACAAGTGGAATGACACATGGCGGCCAAAGTGTCACCATCGTTTCACACTCTGTTGCTTCTTCGGCAAAAATTTCGGTTTCAAAAAAGTTGAAATCCACATCATCCAAACTGAAACATTCCTGAAACTTTCTAGAACATTTCAATCTGACTGCTCCTGAAATCTTCCTGAGTTATTTGTTCACTCACATCCTCACATCGGGCTCCTCTCCCAGACGGACAGGAGGGGGGGGGGGGGCTCAAAAAGTAGGACATGACAGAAAAAGAACAGGCGACAATGTGTTTAAAGAGTCTGACACTACGCTGACGGCCTTCTGCCTTCAGATGCAGGTCGCTCACCGGTCCCAGGATTTAAACGTCCCCCCCGCTCGCTCGCTACGATTAATTCTACTTCTCGTTCTCTCAGGTTTGTCGGGGGGGCCGACAGGAATAATCCTAATGATTTCAGGAGTTTTGTGAGTGTGTGAAAAAACACCATTTTAAACTTTGAATGGAAGTTTTCATTTATGATAGTCACCGTGTTTCAGAAGCGGTTTCTCTGATGTATCGTGGACGTTATCGACTCTAAAGATCCTTAAATCATCCGCATTTCCTTCCAACATTGTTTGGCTGCTGAACAAATGAGCTCAATTAACGTCTGGCCAATCAAAGCTGCTGTTTTTGTCCCTGACAGGCTCCGGTTGTTACTCTGAGTGTTTGTCAACATTACTGAAAGGACCCCTGCAGAGAGAGAGCTTTAAGTTACAGAGGAAGAGGATTTATTTTATTCTAGAGCCCGACAAATGAATCGTCCAGCCGATAATATCCGCTGATATCAGTGTATCCAGTGACATCAGGATCGGCTGATTTTATCACAGATCATTAACGATATCTCGTGGACACACTTTTGTCCCCCGGCTTTTATTTCATCCATAACGAACGGCTCGTTTGAAAGCTTTAAAGTTAATAATCCACTGAAGAGATTTAGGAGCGTTTTGTACCTGTTAGTCTCCATGATGTTTAAAGTGAGGGTCATGCTCTTTAAATCCAGGAAGTCACCTTTAAGTCGAGCTTTTCTGACAGGTATCTGTGTGTGTCGGCTGATGTAGAGAATGATCGATGTCACCGAAAACCAAAAAACTCCTGAAGTGTGAAGACGATTCAGAGACAGTCTCTTAAAGAATAAAAACGCCTCAGTGGACACAAAGTGTGTGAAACCTCTCAGTGATGGAGGACTGAATCAGCTGATGTGGTTTGAATAAAAAGTGACTTTTTTCTGTCTTCTGTTGAAGTTTTAAATCAGATCTGACACGTTTTCATCATTTTCACGTCTGAAGCTTCACGTTTTCCTTTTCTCTGTCTATCAGGTTGTGTTTCTCTGCGCACACACACCACCACTCTGACATCACACCTGGCTGACCTCTGTGTGACCTCCCCCCCCACACACACACACCCCTGAACCCCTGATCCACCACCCCCCCTCCCTCCCACCCGTCTGAGCAAACATGGCACTGTCGTCACGCTTAAAACTGTGGGAGAAGAAGGTGCAAAGACGCTGCATGAAATAATCCTAAATGCATGTGTGTGTGTGTGTGTGTGTGTGTGTGTGTGTGTGTGTGTGTGTGTGTGTGTGTGTGTGTGTGTGTGTATTGATTACACAGTGAGTGGACTCTGATTCATCACTGAGAGTCGTCCTGCTGCTGTCATGTGTTCGTTGGTCATCCTGCATGTTTGGAGTACGAGTTAGAGCTTTTTAAAGACACAACCCGTCACACATATCTGAGGTTTGAAACCAGCAGGAGCCGATGTTTGTGTCGATTCAAAATACTTCAAAATAAATCATGACATTCTCCCATTGGGTAAAGTATTATTCCACAAACACAGCGCTTACATTTCACTGTGTAGCCTTTACAAGACACGCTTTATACTTCACTTTCACTCAAACAAAATTACATACAAAATTCAATTCTCTAAATTGGAACACTTTAATTTGACCAAAAACTCGAATGTATCGACCTACAGATCGGTGGCCTGCTCTGGTCACACAAGGTGGTCAGCAATGGTTTCCACCTGAGCAGCTTGTTTAAGTTGGTTGTTGGCGGCGGCAGGATTTCCACCGTGGACGACTGAAAACGGACACTTTACAGTGTGTGCAAAACGCAGCATATTCATTGGCTGTTACTTTTTAAAGGAAGCTGTAAGTCTCCTGGAGCTCTTTGGAAAACGCTGACTTCCTGTTCAGTATGACAGCTCGCCTACCTGTCGTTACGCAGCAGCTAAGCTAAGCATGAAAAGCTAACAGGCTAAATGCTAGCTAAGCAACAGCTTCAACGCCAAGATTGATTTCTATTGGTTAAAACAGCAGCCGACATTGATTGACATATAGACAGATCAATGTTGGAAGCATGGTGTCTTGTTTTGGTTGGTTAAAATGGGGACAGGGACTGTTCAAAACTGGGACATATTACCGTGGTGCTTTAGATATTTGTGGGACACAGAGCTTGAAACAGGACGATCCCGGTCAAATCGAGACGTATGGTCACCCTACTTAAGGTCTAACGTCAAAGCTGCGTTTCAAAACCAAGTACAAACAGATTCATTTACCAACCATGGACTTAAAGGTGCGCTGGAAAAACTGTGTTGAGTTCATCTGGCTCAACCGACCCTCGAAGTGACGAGACTGACTGAGGAAAAAATGGCTTTACAGTCTTCAAATGTAAATCTGAGAGACGTCATCCTTACTTCAGGGGAAGGTGTGCAGGCACTAAACATGCATAAAGAAGTATTCAACCTTTTCCTCATCTATACAGCAGTTAATTTGCATAAAAGCTAACCAGCATGTTTAATGTAACTCGAGAATGTTTGCATGAAATGTCAGAAACCTTCATGAACCGTTTTGTTTTTTTCCTGAAAGTCCAGATCAGACACGACTTGTTGTTTTGTGTCTGTTTGAAACCTTCTGTCCTCCATCGGTTACACCGCAGATAAAGGAGGAGAAAACGCCAGTGGCCGCAGCCGACCCTCCGCCTCCTCTGTCCGCTCTGCCGGGCGGCTTCCTCAAACAGCTGGTCAGAGACTCGGAGAAGGAGACCAAACAGAAAGAACCGGAGGCCAAAGACGAGAGAACTGTGAGGGATTACTCATTTAAATTCCAGACCTGAACCTCAAAAAAAGAAAGAAAGAACACAAAACACTCTTAACATCCCCAGTCCTTATGCTAAGCTAGGCTAACTGGTCTTGTGTCTACCTTTGTTGTCTCCCCGATAGTGTCCCCCCCCCCCCCCCTTGACTTTATGTTTGGCTCTATTTTAAGCATTGCAGAACAGAGCTAGGATATTGTTTAATCCTAATTCTAGTCATTATGCTAAGCTACGCTAATTGGTCTTGTGTCAAAGTATGTTCCCTCCAAAAAAATGATGCCTCCTCTCTTTTGGAAGTATTTTTGTTTAGCATGTTGTTAGCACATAGTTAAACCTTAAGATGGGTTGAAGTTGAGCATTAATCAAAACGGAGCTAGGCTTGCCACTTCCCCCGTTTCTAGTATTTATGCTAAGCTATGCTAATGGTCGTGTTGTGAAGTCTGTTAACCTCCAACAAAGTGATGCCCCCTCTCTTCTGGAAGTATTTTTGTTTAGCAGGTTGTTAGCACGTAGTTAAACCTTTGGTGTGGTTGAACTCAAGCATTACACAATAGAGCTAGGCTAGCCACTTCCCCCTTTGTCTGGTATTTATGCTAAGCTAAGGTAATTGTTCTTTTGTTAAAGCCTGTTTTCCTCCAAAAAAGTGACCCCCCCCCCCCTCTTCTGGAAGTATTTTTGTTTAGCATGTTGTTAGCACATAACGTAAAAACTTTGGTTCACTGCTTTGGCTAGCCACTGCCTCATTTTACTTGTATTTATGCTAAGCTATGCTACCTTTTCAGTTTCTGTTGAACTTTTTTTTTTTTTTTTAAAGCATTTTTCTTTCCTTAAAAAGTGTTAGCGGTACCGTTGCCCTCCATGTGGGGGATTAGCCAATGCAGATACATGAGTTAGGCTAGCTCTTTGCAGCTGTTTCTTGTCTTTATGCTAAGCTAACCAGTCTCGTGTAAATGTCTATTTTTTTCATTTAAACTACAGTTTGGCTCTAGCCTTAGAAATTATTTTTTATGTGCTGTCTGAAATGATTGAGTCTAGCTTACAGTTGGGTCTATATTAAGCATTGCTAAACAGAGCTAGCTTAAGCTGCAGCTTTATGTTTATGGTACAGACATGAGAGCGGTGTCTAACTCTCCAGAGGTGGTGAATACATTTTCTTAATAATGTTCCTTTAACTTGTTTCTTTTTCTTTTCTCCTCAGCAGCCAAGCAAACTGAGCGACAACCTCGTGCAGCAGTTCCTCCTCCCGGATCAGACTCCTCCCATCCTCGAGGCCGAGATGTTGCTGCGGGCCGAGCAGCTCATCGACAACAGCAAGCAAGGACACAACTCTGCCCAATCAGAGGGCAGCAGGTCAACGTCTCAGATGCTCGTCGTCACACCTGAACAAAGGGAACCCAGACAGGTGACACCGGAGCCGCCAAAGAAGAAACAAGCCGACATAAAACCGGAGAAAAGCCAGAAGAAGAAGCAGGAGAAGGAGAAGGAGCGGATAGAGGAGGTGAAGCAGGTGAAGAAGGTGGAGAAGAAAGAGGAAGTGATGGAGGAGAGACTGGAGCCGGAGGGAAGGCTCGCAGACACGACCGTAACAGAACAAGTCAGCAGAGAGGCGAGTGTGAAGGTGTGATCGAGTCCTGTTTTTATAATGTCACCACACAAAGAGCAAACCTCACAGCTCCTTTTTCCTCTTCAGACGAGAGACGTTTGGTATGAAGCCGGAACCGTGTGGTACGTCCACAAAGATGGTTTCACATTGGGTGAGTCACACACACACACACACACACACACACACACACACACACACACTCCATGTGTCGCCCAAACAGCGGTGTCTCCCTATAGTCGCACTGATGGAAAAGAACGACACTGCTGCAGGTTTTTCGTTTAAAAAAAAGTGCCCACTCAGCATGGTTGAAACAAAAAAGATCGGTCTCTCCTCTTGTGGAAACCACAGGCTGTAAATATTTAATAGACGAAGCGTCAGTGAGGTCACCCGTCTGTTCCTGCAGGGGGCGCTGGAGTCCCATCGATGGCGGTCTCCATGCTGGAAATGCTGTCTCAGTCTAACTTTCAGTCAACCTAACGACAGGCTGAGAGCTGGAGCTGAGGCGGGTTTTAAACCTCCTGACAAACCGTTACACCGCGCCCACCTGTCAATCAGGTCAGCTACACGCCTTATTGTGAATAACTCTTATCCTTCATCAAATCAAAACTGATGAGTCATCAAAACATTCACCCCCCGTACAGTGTGTGTCCATCCAGACATGAGCTAATCACACCTATTTGGTTTTTTGAACCAGGCTGTAAACATGTTCATCTCTGCTGTAAAAACAGGCTTTTTAGAATGGGTGTGTATGTGACTTCCTGTGCTTCTGCAGCCAGCCTCTAGTGGACACTCCAGGAATTGCAGGATTTTACACTTCAGCATCGGCTTCATGTTTCATCGTCGTTGTAAACAGAAATAATCGTCTTTGTACGGAGGCCACAGAGTGTGAGGATTAGTCCAGTGGTCTGATAATCCTGTGGCCTGTTATTGAACCTTCACATCATGTTACATGACAAACACCGATCTGTCTCTACATCTAGCGACCTATCACCCCCGCTCTAATCGCATTAGACCTTCACACTGAAACAATGACCCTGACCCCTGACCCCTGACCCTGCTCGTTTACATGCAGGGATCAGAGAATAATGCTGGAGTGAAATGCACACACACACACACACACACACACACACACACACACACACACACACACACACACACACACACAACCGTGCAGCAGTGTTCAGAGCCAACTTCCTGCAGAAACCTCGGATCAGCTTTGACTCACACCTCAGGTTTGATAAACGTATTAAATCAGCTGTTTCATCCCGCTTGGATTTCTGCACTTTACTGTCCTCTTGTCTCACACATGACCTGAAAACAGCTGATCTAAACACGTCGTCCACGACAGCTCAGCCTCTCAGACCTGAACCTGGTCTACTTATTTTAACCCCTCATGGTTATTTACAGGAGATCTAACCGCTGACTCAGCGTCTGTAAGTGTGTCATCAAAAGGAGAGTTTGACTATATGTTCTCTGATTGGTTTGTTTCAGCCACTCAGTTGAAGCCAGATGAAGGCACGCCTGAACTCCCAGAAGGCCGAGTGAGAGTCCGCCTGCAGACGGACAGATCGCTGCACGACGTCACAGAGTACGAGATCGAGAAGGTACGAGTTGTTTGAAGAGATTCTCTCTAAGGATCCTTCTTTATGTGCAAAGTAAAGTCACCTTTAAGTCTCCTTCCTCCTCAGTGTAACCCGTCAGACCTGGACCTGTGTGAGGACCTGAGCGACCTGCAGAGCGTGAACGAGTGTGGAGTCCTGCACACGCTCACCAGTCGAGCTAAAGCTAACATGCCGCTAACACGCGCCGGACCGAACCTGTTGAACTTCTGGCCTCCGTTAGAGACGCACAGCAAGGTGAGGAGGCAGCGCTCCACTTACTGATGGTATCTTTATCTTCAGGTCCTTCAGGCTCCACCTGCTCATCAAATAAACCACATTAGTTTGTATTCAGGATTCATCTGCAGACTTCCTGTCACAAGTAATCTGAAAACATGACGAGTCTCTGGACGGTGTGTTCAGGGACTTTGATAAAAAGTCAGTCTGTTTGGTCACAACTTAAAACTAACAACACATGAAAACATGGCAGACACATGTCTGGTAGTGTTGTAGTCAAGAAGACCAGACTAAACGAGACCAAGACCCAGACCAAGACCAAGACCAAGACCAAGACCAAGACCAAGACCAAGACCAAGACCAAGGCAGGGCGAGACCGAGACAAGACATTTAGGGAGCGAGACCGGAACAAGACCAAGACTAAGACTAAGACCAAGAAGAAGACCAAGGCAGGGCAAGACCAAGTCAAGACTGAGACCAGAGTGCTCCGAGACTGAGACAAGACCAAGTCAAGACCGAGACCAAGACCAAGACCAAGACCAGGACCAGGACCAGGACCAAGACCAGGACCAAGACCAAGACCAAGACCAAGTGAAAGTGCAAGACCAGGACCAAGACCGAGTAAAGACTGAGACCATGAATCTGAAGGATCCTGGAGCCTTTTTGCTTTTTGTTATTCTGCACCAAACAGACTCAACATTTCCTTGAAGGCGAACTTTGACCTCTTTGACATTTTAGAAAACCTGAATTTAAACCTCCCGACCTCTGAGAGTAAGTGTGTGACATACAGGAAGTGTGTGACATACAGGAAGTGTGTGACATACAGGAAGTGTGTGACATACAGGAAGTGTGTGACATACAGGAAGTGTGTGACATACAGGAAGTGTGTGACATACAGGAAGTGTGTGACATACAGGAAGTGTGTGACATACAGGAAGTGTGTTTTATTTATTTGTATTTATTCTCACTGAGCTCTCTTCATTACTTTAGTACATTTGAGTCTTTGTCTCAAACTCTGGTTTTTACTCCTCTCTGAGAATCGTCTCAGCGTCTTCTGAATCCTGCTCTCTGTGCTCATCTGTCTTCTTTGAATGATTTCTGTAGAATAAGAAACATTTCAAAGATCCTCTCGTTTCTCCTCTTTTCTTTTTCCTCGTCCTCTCCTCAGACTCCGAGGTCTCGTCGGGGGGAGTCGGTGTGGGACGCTCCTCCGGCTCTGACCGCTCTGGTCAAACGTGTGTACGTGTCGATGGTCGGGACCCGGAGAGACCACAGCGTGAGCGCCGTGGGACGCAGCGGCACCGGGAAGACGACGGCGTGCCAGGCCTTCACGCACGCTCTGCTCGATCAGGCGGGAACGACGGGGGAGAAGATCAGCGGTGAGAGAGGAGCGGCAGGACGAGTTCATGTGGAGTCTCACTCTGCAGACCTTCTGATTATTTATTTATTTGTTTGTTTGTTTGTTTGTTTGTTTGTTGGCGTCCTCAGCTGAGCGCGTGCGGGCCATGTTCACCGTCCTCCGCTCGTTCGGCTGCGTGAGCTCTCAGCACAGCCACGCCTCTTCTCGCTTCGCCATGGTCTTCTCTCTGGACTTTAACCACGCGGGAAAGGTCTCTGCAGGACACCTCCAGGTACGAGAACAAACACAATCAACATGAAGAGTTAGAAACAGCTGCACACAAACACAAACACATCTTCTTCTTCTCTCCGTCAGACGATGATGCTGGATAAATGGAAAGTGTGTCAGAAAACTCCAGGAGAGAGTAACTTCCTGGTCTTCTCTCAGCTGCTCGGAGGACTCAGCACAGAGATGAGGTAACTAGAAAATACTTTGTTAACATTACTCGAGTATCTTTTGCAAAAATGTGTAAACAAACAAACAAACAGTGTCGGGTTTCCCCCCCCACACGGCCGTTTTGGACGCCCCTCAGTTTCCCAGATATGAGAGCAGTTATCAGGTCAACAGGTGTTGCAGTGATGGAAGCGGTCAAGAGAAGTGGTTCAGATAGAAGTGATTGTACCCGACCTAAAAAGCCTCTGCATGTTTCTAATAAGCTCCACGAGCAGAAACGTGCTCAAACTAGGATCAATATTGGAGATGCTTTTGAAAAATGGAGAGAGGTTAGAACACAGAAAGGTTTACAGACCCATGCAGAGCTGGATAAACACTGAAGCTTCAGAGTCCACCACATGGTGACCTGAGTGAGAGGGGGGGGAGACAGCTCTCTATGATGTTTAGAATTTAGACTGCAGTACCCATGTTAACCACTTGAAGTCAGAGTTACATACTGCTCCTTTAAAGGACTTTAACTTAGATTCTTGAGGTGGGGGCAAACCTCAAGTTGGAAACCAGTGGACTAAAATACTTAGTGTGTATTTAAAGAAGTGAAATGTTTCTCCATCTGTAACATCCACTCATCAAAGTTAAACTACAGTTTTAAATGTTTCCCCTCCGTGTCTCTCTCTCTACAGGACAGAGCTGCAGCTTCATCAGCTCTCTGAGTCCAACTCCTTTGGGATCGTTCATCCCACCAAGGTCAGTAAATCTCATTCAGAATAACATGACTTTAAGTCTTCAGGTCGTCATGTGTAGATTTCTTTTCTAAACAGTCTGTGTGTGAACAAGCTAACCACAGTACAGCAGAACATAGTTTGTGTTTGGCGTTTAGGCTCCGCCCCCATCACTCCTCTCAGTGTTATTATAAATGCAGAAGTTTAGGGAGTGGATGCTGGGGTGGAGGTTGGGAGCACGTTTCTGGATCAAATTCAAAGACACTTTTTGTGTGTTTGGGTCCAAAGTGTTCATGTTCAGGTGAGGGCACGGGATGGGGATAAAAATAGAAAAAAAGAGCCAAAAACAGAGTCTGAGTCCTGCCATGAAGACGGACTCAGACTGTGAGCGGAGATGAGATATGACTCAGCTTCGTCTCATTTGATCCCTCTTCTTCCTCCCTGTCTTTATGTGTGTGTGTGTGTGTGTGTGTGTGTGTGTGTGTGTGGTCAGGTTGAGGAGAAACAGCGAGCGTCTGTCGCCTTCACCAAGCTGCTGACTGCCATGGAAACGCTGGGCTTCTCGTCCGGCGAGCAGAAGGCGATCTGGCATGTTCTGGCCGGTATTTACCATCTGGGAGCAGCCGGGGCCTGCAAAGGTAACACACTGACTCATCTTCATCATCTTCATCACTCTGTTTACAAACCCTGCACACACACACACACACACACACACACACACACTGTACAGAACAAAAACAAGGTTATAAAGAGGGTGTAGAGGTGAGGAGCACCACTTGATTGTATCCTGCTGCATAAAGCTTTGTATTGATGATATTTTAAGGTACAGATGATTGTGTTTCTCGTTGCTTTTTAAAACCCTCTGACCTCTGCGTCTGCTGATTCATCGTTTTTTGATCCTCCTCTGTGTCCTCCTCCTCCTCCGTGGTCTCAGTGGGCAGGAGACAGTTTGTGAGCTTCGACAGCGCTCAGGTGGCCAGCGGCGTGCTCGGCTGCGAGGGAGAGGACCTACATACGGCCGTCTTCAAACATCACCTCCGACAGCTGCTGCAGAGAGCCACCGGGGGCAGCAGAGAGCGGAACGCCACGGCAGAGGGCGAGGAGGGTGAGAGACAAAAAACATACAAAACATGATCTAAAGGTTTCCACTCGAGTGAAATAAATCAGAGGTTGATGTGAGGCTGTGATGAACACACACACACACACACACACACAAACACACACACACACACACACACACACACACACACATTTCACCAAACTGTAATGCTTGTTAATGAGAGTGAGATAGTCTCAAACCGCTTTGATCCAGCTCTGTTGAGTCCTGTGTTTCTGGTCTCTGCAGGTCCCAGACTGACGGCAGCTCAGTGTGTCGACGGGATGGCTGCAGGACTCTATGAAGAACTCTTTGCCACCATCGTCTCTCTGATCAACAGGTCACTCCTGCATTACCCCGTATCAGGCTGTTCTCATATTGTTTGATTATTAGTTGTTCAGACTGAGAGTATTTGAATAATCCATCCTCTGACCTCTGCAGGATGACTTCAGTAAAACATATCTCATTTCTAGTCAAGGTTCCAAAATTCACAGGACAGGTAATCATGATGAAATCAAAATTAAAGTCAATTTAAAGTCCAGAAGGATAGATTCTACAGGACTGAATATGTCAAACCTATAAGACCTGATTGTATTTGACTTATTAGAGTACATGGGTGTTATTTCCTCATTTTCTTATTTTCTTTCTCTACCCCTCCAAGGTGAAAGCTTCCTGTGTTCTTCATTTATTATTTCATTAATGTCACGTTACTTGAATATGAAAAAAATCTTTGGAAGAGCTAAATTGTTAAAATGTACTGCGAGCATCGTACCCCCCCCCCCCTTCCTGCAAAGAAAGTGCTCCAATGTTTGAAAGTTTGAGGGAGGAAAGAATGCTTTTCGTAAATAAAAAAAGAAATCAAAAGAAATCAAAATTAAGGCAAATTAAATGAAAGCAGTTCATTTTGTTTCATAGCATGCAACTTGAGAAAGATTAAAGTAAAACCTCACATTTTATCAAAAAATAAGCTGTATCTGATTTGTACGGAGGCCCAAAGTTGCTCAATATGTTCCTGCGGCTCTGTAGATTTGAAACAGGACACAACTGAAAACTTAAAGGTGTCAAATTGTGTGTTTGGAAAGTTTAACAGGAAACATTTGTAGTTGTTGAATTTTGCAGTACTTCTTATTTTCTCCAAGTATTTCAGTTTACTTTGAAAGATTTGAGCACAACAAGGGAAACGTATTTGATGTAAAAAAAACTCCCTGCTTGTTTTTTTTTTGTTTTTTTTGTCGTGCAGAGCTCTGAGCAGTCAGCAGCTGACGTTGGCGTCCGTCATGGTCGTGGACACTCCGGGTCTGAGGAACCCGAGACACTCTGCAGAGGAGCGAGCGGCCGGCTGGTCGGAGCTCTGCCACAACTACCTGCAGGAGAGGCTGCTGGAGCACTACCACACACACACCTTCACACACACGCTGGACAGATACGCACAGGTAACGTCTGAAACACACACACCTTAAAGGTAGAGTCAGCATCCTGTCTCCTTCAAAATAAAATACAGACTTCTCCTAAAGTAAAGGTAGAGTCAGCAGCTTGTTCCTTCAAAATAAAATACAGACTTCTCCTAAAGTGAAGCTGCTCCATTGTCCCTTCTGGGCCTCCGTACATGTGAGGTTGTGACTGTGTCTGCAGAGACTCTGTCCTCTCACTGGATTTTACTGTTCTGCCGAGAGAGTGAGATAGACGGACGGAGAGACAAAAATAAAAAGGGGCGGGGCTTCATTTAACAGGTGGGTGCGTGTTGAAACTTATATTAAGTCTGCATTTCCAATACATCAGCCACCATCTTTTGGCTTCAAAACGCCTCTTCATAAAGGGATGGGTGACATCTTTGAGGATACGTCCATATTTCATACAGTCCCCCCATCTGTCAGCCTGTGCTGTACTTTGTGTTTAGCATTTATTAGCAGATGTTCACTGTGATCCTCTTGAGACATTTAAAGTACACAATGTATTTAAAGCCTTCTAAAACCGTCTAGATTTGATTTTTTATACAGAAGATGACATGCACCAAGCGGTTGCAGGTTGGGAGTCGAACCGGCGGCCAAAGCGTCCAGGACTTCTTTTTTTTTGACTAATTTTGTTAGCTGCAGCGGTCTTGAGGCTCCTCTTGTGTCGTCGTGTGTTTCAGGAGAAGATCCCGGTGGAGTTGGAGTGTCCGGAGAAGAGTCCTGCTGAGGCGGTGTCGGCCATCGACCAGCCTCCTCCACAGGTAAACAACACTAACACACCTACAACACACAAAGCATAACACCAGAATCCGCTGTCTCTGCTCAGTAGATACATGAAGCTCAGTTTACTGGTTCAAAGGAAGTAATGACGTCCGCCCAGTCTGAGAGCGAGACAAGACCGAGTGAAAATGCTTCTGATTCAGAGACGAGACCTTCACAAAGTGGTGCAGAGACCAGGACCGACTTCCAGTCCTGCTTCCTCTCCGCTGCGTCAGTCCAGAGTCCCCTGCAGCAGATACCCAAGGCCTCTATTTCTGCAGGATTTAGCACAGAGCAGATCGAGCGGGACAGGAAGTCAGACACCCAAAAAACATGATTATTTTCAGAATAAAAGACTGTTATGACGGTTCAGAACAATGACCTCATGGTTTTATATACACACACATACAGAGATCGTTCAGCTGTTCATGTCCAGACAGAAGAAGAGAAGAGCCAATAGAAATGTTAATTTAAGGTGTTGGAATGTTTTGAATGTGTTTTTTATATTCTGCTGTTTCCTCCACAAATCAAATGTTCTTCCTCTCTCTCCGCCATCTGACGGAGCCAGACTGTCTCCAAGCTCTGGCTCAATTCATGCTCCTTTTATCTCTTTTTATGGTAATTATATATTCTGTGTGTGTGTGTGTGTGTGTGTGTGTGTGTGTGTGTGTGTGTGTGTGTGTGTGTGTGTGTGTGTGTGTGTGTGTGTGTGTGTGTGTGTGTGTGTGTGTGTGTGTGTGTGTGTGTGTGTGTGAGGTCCGGGCGGCAGATGGAGACCCCAGAGGTCTGTTATGGGTTCTGGATGAGGAGATGGTGACACCAGCCTCCAGTGAGAACAACGCCCTGGAGAGAGTCTGCCAGTACTACAGCAACACTGGTAACACACACACACACACACACACACACACACACACACACACACACACACACACACACACACACACACTCTCACAGTCGTTTAAAGTGTGTTTAATGTCTCTGTGTGTCTCTGTGAATGTTCCCGCAGTGCGTCAGTGCGAGCAGCCGCTGCAGTGCGAGCTGAACCACCTCATGGGCTGTGACCCGATCCGCTACGACCTGACAGGCTGGTTCGGTCTGATCCAGAACAACCCGTCTGCTCAGAATGCCATCTGTGTGCTCCAGAACTCCACCATGTGAGTCTGCTAAGAGGCCCCGGGAGGCCGGCACACAGAGATGTTATGTCTGAGTAAACATCTAATAATAGTCTCCTGTTGTCTGATTGGTCTAAACAAAAAAAACAAAAAACGAACAGTTCAACCAGAAGACTGGACTAAGAGGCCAAAAGCTTCAGGACAACCTGGTCTGGGTTTTCTTTTTCTTCTGCTTCTCTGTGTTTCCTGTCAGGAGGTTTTAAAGTCTGGACTCTCTGCTCGACTCCCAGAATGCATTTTGAGGATTTGTGAAGTTCTCATTCTGGCTTTTTAGCAACACAATAAACGATCAGCTGTTAGCGGCTGCTCGTTTACTCCGTTACCCTGAACGTACAGACAACTATCACAGGATCATTATGACACTGAAGAAAATCAAAAAATGTGAAAATTCTTAGTCAGGTTTGGCAGTTATTTTTTATTTTATTTATTTATTTATTTTTATTCATTTTTTTTATTTTTTTTATTTTATTTATTTATTTTTCATTTTCTATTGGTGATAAGGTGAACAAAATGAAATAAGAATATATAGACATGACAACTAAAGCGAGAACAAATAAACAAAGACAAAAAAAAAAATAGATTAAATTAAATAAAATGAAAAAAATAGATACAAAAAATAGCAAAACATAAGCAAAGATACTGAGCAACAATACAGACAAAATACATTTAAATGAGATGAAAGTCAAGCAATGATTTTTATGTTCAGGTGTGTTAGAAAGGTGTGAATGTGTATGAATAGATGAGTTCATTTTGATGGACTCTTTACTCAGCGTGTGAATGTGTAGGTGTGACCTGTGGTGTAAAAACGCTTTGAGTTGAAATATGCGAGCTCAAGTCTTTTTACTATTTGGTCATCGTTATTTTCATTTATTCTGAACCTGTCTTTTTGTCCTGGGTGATATGTTGTGTGTCCTGCTCAGAGCGGAGGTGAAGGCCATGTTCACCCCCAGAATCTCTGTGCCCCCCCTGTGTCGAAGTCTGGGGGGTCTGGAGGGGGCCAGCCAGCGCTCCCTGCAGAGGAACGGCACCATCAGGAAAACGTTCAGCGGAGGGATGGCGGCCATACGCAGACACTCGCAGTGCATCGCGGTCAAACTGCAGGCGGTGAGTACAGACCTGTACGATTACCTGATAATACTTTCATTCAAATAGCAGCACCCGCCGTGATTCAGTTCATGTCCCGCCTCCTGCAGGACGCTCTGGTGAACCTGATTCGTCGAGCCCGACCCGTGTTCCTGCAGTGTGTGAGCACAAAGAACGAGGGAGGGAGTTTCGACATCCCGGCGCTCAGAGTGCAGCTTCACTCCACACAGATCCTGTCGGCCCTGCAGATGCACCGCACAGGTCTGCATGCTCCTATTACTGTCTGGATCCAAATCTTCATCCATTAGTCCACTAGCAAGGACCACAACAGTATTAGTATAGATAAGGAAGGAGGGAATGGATGAGGAAGGAGGGAGGGAAGGGATGAGGAAGGAGGGAAGGGATGAGGAGGAGAGAAGGGAGGGTGGAAGGAGGGAAGGGATGAGGAGAGAAGGGATGAGGAAGGAGGGAAGGGATGAGGAAGGAGGGAAGGGATGAGGAAGGAGGGTGAATGGATGAGAAGGAGGGAAGGGATAAGGAAGGAGGGAAGGGAGGGTGGGTAGAAGGATCTGAGACAAACGGGGTGTGGTGAGGTGACCAGGTGTAAGTAGGCTGTCAGGTAATTGGAGGCGTGGTCTAAGTTAATACATTAACTTCATATAAGTGTCTGAAATGAAAACACACTAACCTACCTGGTTGTTTTTTTTTCAGGTTATCCCGAGCACATGACTCTCAGCGACTTCAGGTGTCACTTCCAGGCGTTGTCTCCCCCGATCATGAAACGATACGCGTCGATGTTCGTCAGCCACGACGAGAGAAAGGTCTGCAGCTCCTCCTGTCACACAAACAGCATGGCTCTGATGTTCAGCTCAGAATACATTCATTCATTCATTCAACCTTTATTTATACTTCAAAGATCATCGAGGAGCAACCCTCATTTACAACGACATCCAGTCATTACAAAAATAATTAGAAAACAGACATTAAATCTCAAAGAAAACACAGGGGACAGATAAAACAAGACTGCTAAAATCAAAAAAAAAAGTGAATTAAGCGAGTACAAAACTGAAATAAATAAACACACTTATGTAAAACAGTTACAAACACAGGTTGGGAGGTTTTAAAATCAGGTTTCTAAAATGCCCAAAAGGTCAAAGTTCATTTCCCTCAAGAAGATGCTGCATGTTGTTCTAAGAGTCCGGTGCAG